>NC_044926.1:1938472-2101860 GCF_003576645.1 Ipomoea triloba | reverse complement strand
GGGGGGGGGGGGGGGGGGGGGGGGGCACTGGGAGCAGCTGCCCCTCACCCCTCCCAACCCCCTTATATATATATGGATGCGATCCCATGAGAACCCCCTCCCCAAGAATCCATGAGAACCAATCTCATCCATTAAAAAATAGATCTATGAATTAGATTAATTGGGGATTAAAAACATGCGTGTGCATATTAGGCATTATGATGTGTGCATATTAAGCATGTCCCTATGCTGTACACAACACATGCTTAATATGCCTAGTTCTCATGGACTCATAGGAATGTTGGTTCTCATTTGATCAAAATCCTATATATAAAAGTAATAATATGTCTGTACAAAATATTAAGTGCTTAAGGAGCTTAGTTGGTTTTTTATTTATTTATTTTTTAAATTCAATAGGATTAAGTCTCACTAACAACATTTTACTTTATTTAGCTTTTCAAATCCTCCACAAGGAGGGAGAGACTTTATTTTAGCTTTTTTATTTTATTTTATGATTTAGTCATGACAAATGATTTTTTAAGTGTACTTTTTTTATATTGTCTTTTCTATTGAAACTATTTCATCTAATTGATTATATTTCATATTTTGTCATAAATATATTTATAGCATTTCATAGTAGTTTCGCCCCACTTATATTTTTAGCTCCGCCCCTGACTATCTTGTAGTTCATTATAAATATTGTATTATAGTTTATAATGTATTTTGTATTCGAACTATATTATTGGTGTTCGATATTTTGTCATGCACATTTTTTTAACTTCACTCTCATGCAGAAAATTTCTAGATAATAACACCCTTTATCTCCCATCAAGAAAAACCTTATAATCTGCAACATTGGTATATTTTTGCAGGGAATATATGGAGTGAATTTGGGAACTTATCATCACTACAAAATTTATCACTTCGTTTGAACAACTTTTCTGGTACTATTCCTGCTTCAATTGCCAATCTATCAAATTTGGAGAAGTTTGACATTGGGCATAATAGTATCAATGGAGACATTCCTTCTGAACTTGGGCAACAGTCAAGTCTGAAAGAAATTTATCTTAGTTTCAATAGTTTTGAGGGTGAATTTCCAAGACCACTATTGAACATATCAGGGTTGCAGCAGATTGCCCTTGTAGTCAACAATTTTTCTGGCAATCTTCCACTTGACTTGGCTTTCAAACTTCCCAATATTGAAGGCCTTTATCTAGCTAGCAATAGCTTCAGTGGAAGCATCCCTCCCTCTATCTCAAATGCCTCCAAACTTGCATATTTGGATCTTGGAAGAAATTTCTTGAGTGGATATATACCTTCAACTTTGGGAAATTTAGATCAGCTTTTGTTCCTCAGCCTGCAATTTAATCGATTGGGAAAGGATCCATCAAGCCTTGAGCTAGGCTTCCTTGCTTCCTTGATGAAATTAAAGCAACTCCAGATTCTACAAATAGGACAAAATCCATTGAATGGAACTTTCCCAAGATCTTTCCCTGTTGGTAATCTATCCATGTCTCTTATGACATTTCTTGCGGCTGAGAGTGGCATTAGAGGCCAAATTCCTAGTGAAATTGGCAACTTGACCAATCTAATCTGGCTTGGCATAGATGATAATTATTTGACTGGAATGGTTCCAAGAACATTCGGAAATCTACAACAAATGCAAAGGATAAATCTAGGAGGCAACAGGTTAGATGGGACAATCCCAACCAACATATGCAATTTGAAGGATTTATATTTCCTGGGATTGCACAATAATAAGCTTTTAGGGAGGATACCAAGCTGCTTGGGAAATCTTTCTTCACTCACACAATTATATCTAGGTTNGGGGGGGGGGGGGGGGGGGGGGGGGGGGGGGCACTGGGAGCAGCTGCCCCTCACCCCTCCCAACCCCCTTATATATATATGGATGCGATCCCATGAGAACCCCCTCCCCAAGAATCCATGAGAACCAATCTCATCCATTAAAAAATAGATCTATGAATTAGATTAATTGGGGATTAAAAACATGCGTGTGCATATTAGGCATTATGATGTGTGCATATTAAGCATGTCCCTATGCTGTACACAACACATGCTTAATATGCCTAGTTCTCATGGACTCATAGGAATGTTGGTTCTCATTTGATCAAAATCCTATATATAAAAGTAATAATATGTCTGTACAAAATATTAAGTGCTTAAGGAGCTTAGTTGGTTTTTTATTTATTTATTTTTTAAATTCAATAGGATTAAGTCTCACTAACAACATTTTACTTTATTTAGCTTTTCAAATCCTCCACAAGGAGGGAGAGACTTTATTTTAGCTTTTTTATTTTATTTTATGATTTAGTCATGACAAATGATTTTTTAAGTGTACTTTTTTTATATTGTCTTTTCTATTGAAACTATTTCATCTAATTGATTATATTTCATATTTTGTCATAAATATATTTATAGCATTTCATAGTAGTTTCGCCCCACTTATATTTTTAGCTCCGCCCCTGACTATCTTGTAGTTCATTATAAATATTGTATTATAGTTTATAATGTATTTTGTATTCGAACTATATTATTGGTGTTCGATATTTTGTCATGCACATTTTTTTAACTTCACTCTCATGCAGAAAATTTCTAGATAATAACACCCTTTATCTCCCATCAAGAAAAACCTTATAATCTGCAACATTGGTATATTTTTGCAGGGAATATATGGAGTGAATTTGGGAACTTATCATCACTACAAAATTTATCACTTCGTTTGAACAACTTTTCTGGTACTATTCCTGCTTCAATTGCCAATCTATCAAATTTGGAGAAGTTTGACATTGGGCATAATAGTATCAATGGAGACATTCCTTCTGAACTTGGGCAACAGTCAAGTCTGAAAGAAATTTATCTTAGTTTCAATAGTTTTGAGGGTGAATTTCCAAGACCACTATTGAACATATCAGGGTTGCAGCAGATTGCCCTTGTAGTCAACAATTTTTCTGGCAATCTTCCACTTGACTTGGCTTTCAAACTTCCCAATATTGAAGGCCTTTATCTAGCTAGCAATAGCTTCAGTGGAAGCATCCCTCCCTCTATCTCAAATGCCTCCAAACTTGCATATTTGGATCTTGGAAGAAATTTCTTGAGTGGATATATACCTTCAACTTTGGGAAATTTAGATCAGCTTTTGTTCCTCAGCCTGCAATTTAATCGATTGGGAAAGGATCCATCAAGCCTTGAGCTAGGCTTCCTTGCTTCCTTGATGAAATTAAAGCAACTCCAGATTCTACAAATAGGACAAAATCCATTGAATGGAACTTTCCCAAGATCTTTCCCTGTTGGTAATCTATCCATGTCTCTTATGACATTTCTTGCGGCTGAGAGTGGCATTAGAGGCCAAATTCCTAGTGAAATTGGCAACTTGACCAATCTAATCTGGCTTGGCATAGATGATAATTATTTGACTGGAATGGTTCCAAGAACATTCGGAAATCTACAACAAATGCAAAGGATAAATCTAGGAGGCAACAGGTTAGATGGGACAATCCCAACCAACATATGCAATTTGAAGGATTTATATTTCCTGGGATTGCACAATAATAAGCTTTTAGGGAGGATACCAAGCTGCTTGGGAAATCTTTCTTCACTCACACAATTATATCTAGGTTCCAATCAATTTTTTTCTAGTTTGCCACCATCCTTATGGTTGAATAACAAAATACAAATTCTAGATTTGTCTTCAAATCATCTCAGTGGCTCTATATCTCCCGATGTCGGTTTGTTAAGCAGCATTACAGAGTTATATCTATCATCAAATCAGTTTACTGGTGAGATTCCAAGCACTTTAGGGCAGCTACAACATTTAGTAAATCTTTCATTGTCAATAAACATGTTACATGGTCATATACCTCAATCATTTGGTAGTTTAGTAGGCTTGGGATATTTGGATCTTTCACAAAATAATCTTTCTGGTGTTATTCCCATGTCCCTAGAGAAACTTCAATATCTTGTCTATTTAAATGTTTCTTTCAATCATCTTACTGGGAAAATACCTGATGGAGGACCTTTCAGAAACTTCTCTGCTCAATCTTTTATGGGTAATGATGCTTTATGTGGGTTGCAGCTTGGAGCTTGTGAAAGTCCTGAACATGGGGAGTCAAGAAAAGTGAGGAGTTTGTTAAAGTATGTTCTGCCAACACTTGCACTAATACTACTAGTAGCTATTTTTGTAATTGTGGCACTAAGATCGCGTAGTGGAAACACAAAGTTCCAAGATGGAACTAGTCTAGAGCCTCCTCATTTCATGCGCAAGAGGATCTCGTACCATGATATGCTCCGAGCAACAGACAACTTTGATGAAAGTAATTTGATTGGAAGTGGAGGCTATGGTTCAGTGTACAAGGCGAAATTTGTTGATGGGTCGATTGCTGCTGTGAAGGTGTTTAACCTGGATTCGCGGGGTGCATTCAAGAGCTTTGATTCAGAGTGCAAAGCAATGCGTGACATTCGCCACAGGAATCTTGTTAAGGTCATTGGCATTTGTTCCAACCAGGATGTTAAAGCCTTGGTTCTTGAATACATGGCAAATGGAAATCTGGAAAGGTGGCTTTACAGCTTCAACTATTGTTTGGATTTTGTTAAAAGATTGGAAATCATGTTAGATGTGGCATCTGCGCTAGAGTATCTGCATCATAATTATCTGCACCCTGTGGTGCACTGTGACTTGAAGCCTAGCAATGTCCTTTTAGATGAAGACATGGTTGCACATTTAGGTGACTTTGGCATAGCCAAAATCTTGACTCTACAAAACCAAACAGCACAAAAAGATACATTAGGCACCATTGGATACATGGCACCAGGTAAAAGTTATAATCTTTTCTTGCTAACTTTCATGATCAATCACTTTTTTGCTAGATTTATGCAAAAATTTCAGAGTATGGAGCGATCGGAATGGTTTCTGCAATGGGGGATGTTTACAGCTATGGGATTCTTTTGGCAGAAACTTTTACAAGAAAGAAGCCCACAGATGAAATGTTCTCTGGTGATCTAACAATGGAAAGATGGATTTTTGAATCATTTCCTGGGAACATTATGCAGAGAGTGGATGACAATTTGGTGGTGGAAGGTGAAGAGAACTTTGTATTGAAGCAAATTTGCCTGAAATCAATCATGGAGTTGGTTCTTCAATGCACACATGACTTGCCTGAGAATAGAATCAACATGAAACAAGTAGTTGATGCACTTAAGAAGATCATTTCCAAATTTCACAAAAATTAAACACCTTGTAAAATGTCCATTAATATTTAAGTTTACTTCATTATAAAGATTATAATATAGTCTATTCATACACTAACTTTATTAGTCATACGCATAAAAAGAACGAAATAATTTGTGACTTAATTCACCACTAGAATAAGTGAATCATAAAGTCAAATGACATTATTAATTTCTCACCAAACTTTTAATAAATTATAATAATATCAGATATATCACCGTATCCACATTTAAGATTTTTTATTCCTAGCCATGACTTCTTGTGTCCTCAGCCTATTTAATTTCTTTAGGATAACCTCGACTGTCTCAATGGATTCAAGTCCGTTCACATTATTTTAGATTCCTTCTTCAGTGCTGTCTATGGCGAATTATTGTGTGGACCATGGTCCATATAGTGTTGTGTGAATCGTAATAAAAAATATATTTTTAATATATTATATGTATCTTATTTATGTACTGAATGAATATTATACAATATAATGTACATTCAGTATAAAAATAATGTACATTTTCTGAATAAAATATACATTTTTAATATACTAAAAATACATTATTTTTATACTAAATATACATTATTTGATAATATGATTCACACAACTATATGGACCATGGTCCACACCATAATATTAGCTGCTTATACAGTGGACTAGGATCCAAATAATCATTCTTCACAAGGATCCAAATAATCATATTATGACTTATGAGTGAAACGACATAATATAATGCATTAATGGCTTACCTAATTAAAAATAATGTCCTAAATAACTAAAAAGAAATGGATGAATTTGACTTTGTTGTTGTGTGTACTAATCTAATTAAGTCGACAAAAACCTTAATAACTTCTTTGTAAATAAATATGTTTAATGTGACTCCTCTAATTCCCCTCAATATGCAATTTATATCATGGACCAGGGGTTCACATAGCATTATAGACCATGAATTGAAACAACGAGGTACATAATTTTATAACACAAAACACAAAAAATCACATCACAAAACACATAGCATAGCATTATGGACCTAGTTGGATTGAAAAGACGAGGTACATAATTCATACTCGTAAGGTATAGAATTTCATAACACAAGTCACAAAAAATTATAACACAAGACACATACACATGTTACTTATTTACTTATTTTTCAAATCTAATTTAGATACATAATTTGTGGTCATTGACATAAAATTTCAAACACAAGATAAAAATAAAATTCATAACACATAAGACATAATTACTAATTTATTCCAATTACAAAATTCAAACTTATAAGGTACAAAATTTCATAACGCAAAATACAAAACACAAACGCATAAACGTTAGTATATAATGCAGTGAGAACAATATTGGTCGATAGTAAAACAATTGCCCTCAATATCATTGAAGCCTTTCATACCTAAAACTCTGTGTTCAAACTAATCGCATAATGGAACCTACAAATCCACCTACCCTAACAATTTTTCAAAACCCCTCCACCTATTTTCATAATTAAATAAATTAAATATTAAAATTAAGTCTGTTGCAGGATTATTGGATTAACTATTGTATGTTACGCTGCTGCATGTGCATGAGTGATGGATGCTATAAATAATTAATTTCTAACATTTAATTCATATAATAAAGTTTGTACATAATTCAATAAAGCACTCACTGTAATAATTATAGTAATATATAAAGGTGAAATTTTATCTCTTTCTGTTAAAATATAATAAAGCTTGAAAAAAGTGAAGACAAAGCAAAAGCAATAGTCGGTTTCATCCTTATTCCAATTGTTTCGGCAGAGAAGAAAAGAAGAAAAACAAAACATATTTTAATTTTGCTTTCCTTTCCTTTCCTTTCATCAATTCGGCAATATAAAAGGGCAAACAAAGAAACCCATTTTGGCTTGGCTTTTGCTTCCTTTTATTTTCGGCTTGAAATAAAGGAAAGGGAAAGGAAAACCATTTTTTCCTTGATTTTTCATTCCACTTTTCTGTTAGCTTGCTCCTCAAACTCTTGAGATTAATAAGATTTTTTACTCTTCCTATCATCAGGAGGCGATTAAGGTACACAGATTAGATAGGTGAAACATTTTGTTATTCATTCGAATTCGAGATTATATCTTCAGCAGATAGACATGGCAAACAACAGATCAGACTGCACTTTCTGCTCATCATCATCATCATCGGATTGCTGCAATCCATTACGATTAATATCGCTGAGACAACCTTAAACAGGGCTAGTAGTCTGACAGACAAGGCTGCACTTGTAACGTTCAAGTCGCGGTTGTTGTTGGATCCCGGCAGGGTCTTGGCAAAGAATTGGTCGGAAAATAGCTCTCACTGCAGTTGGGTCGGCGTTTCCTGCGGCCGCCGGCATGATAGAGTGACAGCCTTGGTTCTCCCTAGTATGGGTCTCAGAGGAACCATTGCTGGAGAAATAGGAAACCTGTCTTTCCTGGTTTCCTTCGACATTAGCGGCAATAGCTTTTACGGACATGTCCCCGAAGAACTCGGCCGGTTGAGGCGGCTGAGGAGTTTGTTTATGGGGGCCAATCAACTCTCCGGGAACTAACATTCCGGCAGCTTTTGGGTTGTTGACTAATCTTCGAGTTCTCAACATGTCAAAAAACCTTCTCAGTGGTATATATGTCTCATCTGATCTTTAATTTCACCGTTTGATCATTCCGTGTTCATCTTTCATGTAGCAAATTAAATACTATAAACATAAATATATATTTGCAGGAAATGTGCCGAGAGAAATAGGAAACTTATCAGCCCTGCAACAGTTAGCTCTGGGGTGGAATAATCTTACAGGTATTTTAATTTTCTTTCTTTCTGTAATATGTACCGACATAATCCCAACACCTAAAGATGGGAATAGATCCGCTGGCCATATCAAGGGGCTGGCCGGGTTTATGGCTTACACGTTAACTAGAAATTAAAGTCAACACACAACTATGCTACTTCACATTTTCATCAGCATGTTTAATTTGATTCACAAAATGAATTAAGTTTAAGTTTCTTTTTTAATAAATATGTAGGCCTTATAAAGTGTATACTTTGTATATCTTAAATAAACTCAAAGCCTACAACATAGTATCTTTAATGGTTTACGTATTAAATAAGCATTCAAAATGGTCAACATGTAGAGAGAGAGGGGGGATGCGATCCCATGAGAAGCCTCTCCCCAAATATATAAAAAAAAATATTAAAAGTGTTTAAGATTTTTTTAAAATGTGTTTAAGTAGTTTAGTTGGTTGATTTTTAAAATTCAATATCATAGGTCTTGGGATTAAGTCTCACAAACAACATTTTACTTTATTTTAGCTTTTGAAATCCTAGCGACTTTATTTTAGCTCTTTTTTTTTTTTTTTTTTTTTTTTTTTTTTTAACGTTTACTTTTGTTATATCGTATTTCTATTCACTATTTTATATAATTGATTATATTTCATATTTTTTCATATATATTTTTATAGCATTTCATTGTGCTTTCGTCTCACTCAAATATATTTTTAGCTCCGTCCTTGACTATCTCGTAGTTCATTATAAATATTGAATCGTAATTTATAATGTATTTTTTTATTCGAACCATATAATCTATGTTTGATATTTTGCCATGCACTTTTTGAATTCATTTGAACTTCACCCTCACAAAAAAAATAATAATAAAATAAAAATTCTAGATCCATCCTGAATAACACCGTACCCTTATCTCCCATCCAGAAAAGCCTTATAATCTGCAGCATTGGCATAATTTTGCAGGGAATATATGGAGTGAATTTGGGAACTTATCATCACTACAAAAATTATCACTTCCTTGGAATAACTTTATTGGTACTATACCAGCTTCAATTGCCAATTTGTCAAACTTGGAGATGTTTGACATTGGGCATAACAATATCAATGGAGACATTCCTTCTGAACTTGGGCATTTGCGAACTCTGAAAGAAATTTATCTTAGTTTCAATAGTTTTGATGGTGAATTTCCAAGATCACTATTGAACATATCAGGCTTGCAGAAGATTGCCTTGTAGGCAACAACTTTTCTAGCAATCTTCCACCAAACTTGGCTTTCAAGCTTCCCAATATTGAAGGCCTTTATCTGGCTAGCAACAGCTTCAGTGGAAACATCCCTCCTTCTATCTCAAATGCCTCTAAACTTGCATATTTGGATCTTGGAAGAAATTTCTTGAGTGGACATTTAACTGCAACTTTGGGAAATTTAGATCAGCTTTTGTTCCTCAGTCTGCAATTTAATTGATTGAGAAATGATCCATCAAGCCCTGAGCTAAGCTTCCTTACTTCCTTGATGAAATTGAAGCAACTTCAGACTTTACAAATAGGACACAATCCATTGAATGGAACTTTCCCAAGATCCTTCCCTAATGGTAATCTATCCATGTCTCATATGACATTTCTTGCTGCTGGGAGTGGCATTAGAGGCCAAATTCCTATTGAAATTGGCAACTTGACCAAGCTAATCTGGCTTGGCATAGATGATAATTATTTGACTGGAATGGTTCCAAGAACATTGGGAAATCTACAACAAATGCAAAGGATAAATCTAGGAGGCAACAGGTTAGATGGGACAATCCCAGCCAACATATGCAATTTGAAGGATTTATATTTTCTGGCATTGGACAATAACAAGCTTTCAGGGAGGATACCAAGCTGTTTGGGAAATCTTTCTTCACTCACACAATTATATCTAGATTCCAATCAATTTTTTTCTAGTTTGCCACCATCCTTATGGTTGAATAACAAAATCCAAATTCTAGATTTGTCTTCAAATCATCTCAGTGGCGCTATATCTCCAGATATCGGTTTGTTGAGCAGCATTACAGAATTATATCTATCATCAAATCAGTTCACTGGCGAGATTCCAAGCACTTTAAGGCAGTTACAACATTTAGTAAATCTTTCATTGTCAATAAACATGTTACATGGTCATATACCTCAATCATTTGGCAGCTTAGTAGGCCTAGAATACTTGGATCTTTCACAGAATAATCTTTCTGGTGTGATTCCCATGTCCCTAGAGAAACTTCAGTATCTTGTTTATTTAAATGTTTCTTTCAATCATCTTATTGGGAAAATACCTAATGGAGGACCTTTCAGAAACTTCTCTACTCAATCTTTTATGGGTAATGATGCTTTATGTGGGTTGCAGCTTGGATCTTGCGAAAGTCCTGAATATGGGGAGTCAAGAAAAGTGAGGAGTTTGTTAAAGTATGTTCTGCCAACACTTGCACTCATACTACTACTAGCTATTTTTGTGATTGTGGCGCTAAGATCGCGTAGTAGAAACACAAAGTTCCAAGATGGAACTAGTCTAGAGCCTCCTCATTTCATGCGCAAGAGGATCTCGTACCATGATATGCTCAGGGCAACAGACAACTTTGATGAAAGTAATTTGATTGGGAGTGGAAGCTATGGTTCAGTGTACATGGCGAAATTTGCTGATGGGGCGATTGCTGCTGTGAAGGTGTTTAACCTGGATTCACGGTGTGCATTCAAGAGCTTTGATTCAGAGTGCAAAGCAATGCGTGACATTCGCCACAGGAATCTTGTTAAGGTCATTGGCATTTGCTCCAATCAGGATGTTAAAGCCTTGGTTCTTGAATACATGTCAAATGGAAGCATGGAAAGGTGGCTTCACAACTTCAACTATTGCCTGGATTTTGTTAAAAGACTAGAAATCATGTTAGATGTGGCATCTACATTAGAGTATCTGCATCATAATTATTTTCACCCTATAGTGCACTGTGACTTGAAGCCTAGCAATGTCCTTTTAGATGAAGACATGGTTGCACATTTAGGTGACTTTGGCATAGCCAAAATATTAACCCTACAGAATCAGGCTGAACAAACAGATACATTAGGCACTATTGGGTACATGGCACCAGGTAAAAGTTATAATCTTTTCTTGCAAACTTTCATGTATGTTCAATCACTTTTTTGCTGGATTTATGCAAAAATTTCAGAGTATGAAGCAGCTGGAATAGTTTCTGCAATGGGAGATGTTTATAGCTATGGGATTCTTTTGGCAGAAACTTTTACAAGAAAGAAACCCACAGATGAAATGTTCTCTTGAGATCTAACAATGGAAAGATGGATTTCTGAATCATTTCCTATGAACATTATGCAGAGAGTGGATGGCAATTTGGTGGTGGAGGGTGAAGAGAATTTTGTTGTGAAGCCAATTTGCCTGAAATCAATCATGGATTTGGTTCTTCAATGTACACAAGACTTGCCTGAGAATAGAATCAACATGAAACAAGTAGTTGATGCACTTAAGAAGATCATTTCCAAGTTTCACCAAAATTAAGCACCATGTAAAATGCCCATTAATAGTCAAGTTTACTTCATTATAAAGGTTATAGTGGCCTATTTATACACTCTGACTAACTTTGTTAGTTATACGCATAAAAAGAATGAAATAATTGATAACTTGAAAAGAATCAATTAAGAGTGTGTAATTAGAAGGTGATTGATTACATATTAGTTGGAGAATATTATGTATATCATAATATATTATTACATGGTATAGTTAGTTTAATTTTAGTAGTTGGAGAATACTGGTTTCTTATTTTTGTTGGATTGGACTTCTTAGCTTGTTGGGTTAACGAAATTTATCTTGAACCGATTTCAGTACTAGGCCATTGGGTTGAGACCATTTCCCATAACTCCAACATCATCCTTTTAAAAATTAAAAAATGATGAAATTTTAGTCATATCATCTTTTTAAAAATAGAAAAATGATGAAATATTAGTCATATCAACTGGATTTGAAAAAAGAAGGAAAAATAAATACACTTAAATAATTACGGCAAATTATGCTGTGGACCCAGGTCCACCTTGCAAGGTGGACTTGGGTCCAAAATTACGTCGTTTTTGTCTTCTTCTTCTTTTGTTTTTTTTTTTTTTTAAAAAAATTAGTAAACATATTGTTGAATATAGAGTTGTCCAAAAATGTGTGAATGTAGAGGTTTTAAAGTGTGAATGTACAATATAGAAATTGTGAATGTAGATTTATGATTGTGTGAATGTAGAGTTGCCCAGAAATGTGTGAATGTGGAGGTTTTAAATTGTGAATGTACAGTATAGAAATCGTGAATGTAGAGTTATGTATGTGTGAATCTGTAATAGAGTTAAGAAGTTCTAACAACTTGTAGTTCTGTAATGTGTGAATGTGGAGTTCTCAAGTTGTGAATGTGGAGTATAAGACCTGTGAATATAGAGTTTTGAATGTGTGAATGTGGAGTTTACAAATTGTGAATGTAGAGTATAGTGTATGTGAATGTAGAGTATAGTTACTAAACATATATTCCTGTAATGTGTGAATGTGGAGTTTACAAATTGTGAATGTAGAGTATAGTGTATGTGAATGTAGACCCAGGTCCACCTTCAAAGTGGACCTGGGTACACAGCATAACAACCCAATAATTACTCAACCCTAATCTAAGGTACCAAAAAAAAAACCATAATTTAAAGACTTGTATCTAATGAAATGATGTGGGTTGGACTGCTTGCTTCCTCATGGACCAAGGATTGTAAGATGAAGAAAATTCGTAGCATGCAGCCGCCCTACCTATTAGTAGTACAATCAATATTTGGGAAACTAGCTAGGTCGGTGTCAATTTATGTAATTTGAAGAATTATCTCAAAATTTTCATTTTTATTGGACTTAATTAAAATTAGTTTGGAATTCCTGACAATATATATATATATGTAATTGATTCCGGCCTTCACCACTTCACCGGGCAAACATGGGAAAGAACAGACGTCTACTTATCGGATTGCTGCAATCCATGACGACGATGATGATTGCTGCGGCATCCTTAAACAATCTGACAGACAAGGCTGCACTTTTAACGTTCAAGTCTCGGTTGTTGTTGGATCCCGGCAGCGTCTTGGCAAAGAATTGGTCGGAAACGAGCTCTCACTGCAGCTGGGTCGGCGTTTCCTGCGGCCGCCGGCATGATAGAGTGATAGCCTTGGTTCTTCCTAGTATGGGTCTCAGAGGAACCATTGCTGGAGACATAGGAAACCTGTCTTTCCTGGTTTTCTTCGCTATTAGCGGCAATAGCTTTTATGGACATGTCCCGGAAGAACTTGGCCGGTTGAGGCGGCTGAGGGGTTTGTTCATGAACGCCAATCAACTTTCTGGGAACATTCCGGCGACTTTTGGGTTGTTGACTAATCTTCGATTTCTCAACATGGCTGAAAACCATCTCACTGGTAAGTCAGTCTTTCACCTTTTGATCTAAGGGGTCAAAGACCCTAATAGGACCAAGACATAACTTAAAACAAAAATAAGACATTTTAAGAATGTGTACAAAAATTTTAAAAATTGCTTTTTTCAATGTATTTGTTGTTAGAATTTTTTTTGACGGTCAAACAAATATGCAAGAGGGACTTGCATATCTATCTAGAGATATGCAAATTCTACTTGTATATGTATTTTTATTTTCTTTAAAAAAAAATCGGTCGATGGCTTCTCCAACAAAGGAGAAGGCGAGCCAGTGACCAAACTGGTCGCCTTTTCCTTCATCGGAGAAACCAGAGACCAAATTTTTTTTAAAATAATAAATAAAAATACATACGCAAGTGGGACTTGCGTATCTGTTTGACAAAAAAAAATGACAACAAACGCATTTGGAAAAGTAATTTTCTCAAAACGGATAATGGGTGAATGAGAAATTGATATATTGTACGCTCAAAATGAATAATGAATTAATGATAAATTGATATATTGTACGCTCAAAACGAATAATGAGTTAATGAGAAATTGATTCTCAAAGTAGATCCACTCGTTTGAGTTTGAAAAATAAAGGTAGAAGGCTGCTTTGTAAAAGCACTTGTCCCACATTAGTTTGGAAAGTAGATTTGCATGACTATATATATAAGAGTACGTCTTTTAGAATGAGTTTGAATTATATAGCATAGAAACTCTTTCACATATAGGGAAGAATTAAACTTATCAAAATTAAAATTTGAACTCTACACCAAATTAAAATTAAAATTTGAACTCTACACCAAATTTAATTGATTAATGGTTCAAAGAGTTTTAGTTATGTTATATCTAGTACAAGTTTGGTCCGGATACTTGATATTGAAGTTTCACATATATTAAACTTCAAAGAAAATTATATATATATATATATATATATATATATATATATATATATATATATATATATATATATATATATTTATTTATTTATTTATTTATTTCAAATGAATATATCTAAAAATATTTTAAATAATAACTTTAAAATATTAATATTATCTAAACTAAATTTTATGTAAACTTAAAATGCACGCTATTGGTTCAGATATATATTTAGTTATGTTATAATATACAAATATAAATATAAATTTGGTTCATATATCAAATGTAAAAATCTTACATATTGCATTTAAACTAAATATATCCAAAAAAAAAATTCAAATATAAGGTTTAAAAACCACTTGAAATTAAACTTACACAAATTTATAATATTAATCTAAAAAATAAATTTTAAAAAATTAGTGTTAGTAAACAAGTTTTCTATAGAGAAAACATATAATATGAAAACTGAAAAATTAGAAAATAGAAAACAATTGCCGTTAGTAAATTGTCCCCGGTAAAGAACAAAGTGTTCGCTTGTTGTTCTAGTTCGCCGGACTTTTTTGTTTGAGTGTTCAAACATAAAGTCGTGATCCATTTTATCATTGGGGACTGGTGCTACAATGCTCATAGCACCCCCGGAATGTAGCAAATTGGTTTTAAGGAATGTGTGTGTTACACACGACTTGGATCTTTCCTTGTTCTTTTTTGTTGTTGGATTTATATTAAATTATAAAACCCTTATTTTCGCATTTATTTATTTTATATAGATAAATAGACTGTTCACTGTTCACCTTTCAAGCTAAGTGGCAAATACTATACACAAACATATATATATTTGCAGGAAATGTGCCAAGAGAAATAGGGAACTTATCAGCCCTTCAACAGTTATCTCTGCGGTGGAATAATCTTACAGGTATTTCTTTCAATTCTGTAATACGTATGGACATAGCACCCTTATTATCTCCCATTAAGAAAAGCCTTATAAACACAGCCCCGATCAAGTTAGTTAAGTTATTGGCTAAGTATAACTACAAAGTTATAAGTTGGTCTCAACTAGAGCAGTCTAGCCAAGTTTGTTATGAATACTCCATTTGATTTTTTTTTTTTCATTGTGTGTATAACATGAGATTTGAACTATTGACTTTATAACAATCATTAACAATTAAAGTTATATTTAATTAAGCAAATTAAACTTATTGATATTAATAATACTAATTACAATATATGTATATATATATATATATAGAGAGAGAGAGTCATGATTAGGTGCGGCCGTGCGATTAACACCACTCAATGTTACAAAATACACCACTCAATATTAAGAAACACACCACACAAATATGCACTGTGGTGTGTTTCTTAACATTGTGGTGTGTTTCTTAACATTGAGTGGTGTATTTCGTAACATTGAGTGGTGTGTGACCGCACGGCCGCACCTGAAATTATTTCTATATTTATATATATACTTTTTCAAACTTAATATTTCTTGTTTAAAATAAGATTTGAACAATTAATTTAAAAATTAAAAGTTAAAAATATTTTATACTAATTTTAAAATTTATAAAAGACTTGTAATATTATTTGAACTTGTAATATTAAAAATATATAAAATACGTGTACTATTTATAATATCATTTGAATTGAACTTTGATTTTTTATATCACTAAAATATATATGTTAGATTATTGAACTTATAAATATTATAAAATGTATTATAAAGTTTATTTGATTTTTAGTCATTATATTATATTAGATTGATAAATTAAAAATTTCTACAAGACTTGTAATTGGGTTTGCTCTTAATACTGAAAAACATTAAGATGCCTACCTTTCCTCACTACTCACTAGTTTAGAAGAATTAAAATCCATGTAGTTATAATTAGACCTACATCACTAACTTGATTACTACTATACAAAGTAATTATATTATTACCCTCATGATGTTGACTAGTTTCATCTCACATAATAATTTATATGTAGAATTCTACTGAGTAAGTTTATCTGAACAAAATTCTCTTTTAAAAAAAATTATGTTGTGCAAACAATATTTTAATCATTTTTTTCTATTATTTCTAAGCAATTTAACACATTTTTTAATCGGTTTAACTAAATAACTCAAAGCCATTAGCCTGGCATGTAGTGGCTCTCCCATATGACCATATGGGAGGTCACGAGATCGAGCCTCAGTGGAAGCGATACTAACTCTTTGTGCTTCAACAGGTTGAGAAAGTATGTACGAACAAATACTACAATGTAAAACTAATTAAGTATTATCCAACTATAAATATGTAAAACTAATTAAGTATTATCCAACTATAAATTTAGTGTTGAAAGAAGTGCCTAAGGCAGCGGTTAGAGGTTTGGGTTGTGCTTGGACCTGGGCAGGCTAAACATGGTGAAACCCTCACTAGATTTTTCTGAGGGGCGGTTCGATCTTAAACCGTCTCATATGGCCACCTAGGGGTTTTCCTTGTCACCCAATAAAAAAAAAACCTAATAATCTGCAACATTGGCATAATTTTGCAGGGAATATATGGAGTGAATTTGAGAACTTATCATCACTACAGATATTATCACTTCATTCGAACAACTTTACTGGTACTATTCCTGCTTCAATTGCCAATTTGTCAAACTTGGACATGTTTGACATTGGGCATAACAGTATCAATGGAAATATTCCTTCTGAACTTGGGCAATTACCAAATCTGAAAGAAATTTATCTTAGTTTCAATAGTTTTGAGGGTGAATTTCCAAGACCACCGTTGAACATATCAGGCTTGCAGACAATTGCCCTTGTAGGCAATAGTTTTTCTGGCAATTTTCCACCAAACCTGGCTTTCAAGCTTCCCAATATTGAAGGCATTTTTCTAGCTAGCAACAACTTCAGTGGAAACATCCCTCCCTCTATCTCAAATGCCTCCAAACTTGTATATCTGGATCTTGGAAGAAATTTCTTGAGTGGATATATACCTACAACTTTGGGGAATTTAGATCATCTTTTGTTCCTCAACTTGCAGTTCAATCAATTGGGAAATGATCCATCAAGTCCTGAGCTAGGCTTTCTTGCTTCCCTGATAAAATTGAAGCACCTCCAGACTCTACAGATAGGAGGCAACCCATTGAATGGAACTTTCCCAAGATTCTTTCCTGATGGTAATCTATCCATGTCTCTTACGGAATTTCTTGCGGGTGGGAGTGGCATTAGAGGCCAAATTCCTATTGAAATTGGCAACCTGACCAAGCTAATCTGGCTTGGCATAGATAATAATTAATTGACTGGAATAGTTCCAAGAACATTGGGGAATCTACAACAAATTCAAAGGATAAATATGGGAGGCAACAGGTTAGATGGGACAATCCAAGCCAACATTTGCAATTTGAATGATTTATATTTTTTGGCATTGAACAATAACAAGCTTTCAGGGAGGATACCAAGCTGCCTGGGAAATCTTTCTTCACTCACACAATTATATCTAGGTTCCAATCAATTTTTTTCTAGTTTGCCACCATCCTTATGGTTGAATAATAAAATCCAAGTTCTAGATTTGTCTTCAAATCATCTCAGTGGCTCTATATCTCTCAATGTCAGTTTGTTGAGTAGTATTACAGACTTATTTCTATCATCAAATCAGTTCACTGGTGAGATTCCAAGCACTTTAGGACAGCTACAACATTTAGTAAATCTTACATTGTCAGTAAACATGTTACATGGTCATATACCTAGATCATTTGGTAGCTTAGCAGGCCTAGAATACTTGGATCTTTCACAGAATAATCTTTCTGGTGTGATTCCCTTGTCTATGGAGAAACTTCAGTATCTTATCTATTTAAATGTGTCTTTCAATCATCTTACCGGGAAAATACCTGATGGGGGACTTTTCAGAAACTTCTCTACTCAATCTTTTATGGGTAATGATGCTTTATGTGGGTTGCAGCTTAGAGCTTGTGAAAGTCCTGAACATGGGGAGTCAAGAAAAGTGAGAAGTTTGTTAAAGTATGTTCTGCCAACACTTGCACTAATACTACTTGTAGCCATTTTTGTGATTGTGGCATTAAGATTGCGAAGCAAAAACACAAAGTTCCAAGATGGAACTAGTCTAGAGCCTCATCATTTCATGCGCAAGAGGATCTCGTACTATGATATGCTCCGGGCAACAGACAACTTTGATGAAAGTAATTTGATTGGCAATGGAAGTTATGGTTCAGTGTACAAGGCGAAATTTGCTGATGGAGTGATTGCTGCTGTGAAGGTGTTTAACTTGGATTCGCGGGGTGCATTCAAGAGCTTTGATTCAGAGTGCAAAGCAATGCGTGACATTCGCCACAGGAATCTTGTTAAGGTCATTGGCGTTTGCTCCAACCTAGATGTTAAAGCCTTGGTTCTTGAATACATGCCAAATGGAAACCTAGAAAGGTGGCTTTACAGCTTCAACCATTGCCTGGATTTTGTTAAAAGACTGGAAATCATGTTAGATGTGGCATCTGCACTAGAGTATCTGCATCATAATTATTTGCACCCTATAGTGCACTATGACTTGAAGCCCAACAATGTCCTTTTAGATGAAGACATGGTTGCACATTTAGGTGACTTTGGCATAGCCAAAATCTTAACCCTACATAATCAGGCTGCACAAACAGATACATTAGGCACCATTGGGTACATGGCACCAGGTAAACGTTACAATCTTTTCTTGCAAACTTTCATGTTCAATCACTTTTTTGCTTGATTTATGCAAAAATTTCAGAGTATGGAGCAGTCGGAATAGTTTCTGCAATGGGGGATGTTTATAGCTATGGGATTCTTTTAGCGGAAACTTTTACAAGAAAGAAGCCCACAGATGAAATGTTCTCTGGAGATCTAACAATGGAAAGATGGATTTCCGAATCATTTCCTAGGAACATTATGCAAAGAGTGGATGGCAATTTGGTGGTGGAGGGTGAAGAGAATTTTGCAGTGAAGCAAATTTGCCTTAAATCAATCATGGAGTTGGTTCTTCAATGCACACAAGACTTGCCTGAGAATAGAATCAACATGAAACAAGTAGTTGATGCACTTAAGAAGATCATTTCCAAGTTCCACCAACATTAAGCACCCTGTAAATTACCTATTAATAATTAAGTTTACTTCATTATAAAGGTTATAATGGCATATTTTTACACTCGGACTAACTTTGTTAGTTATACTCATAAAAAGAAAGAAATAATTGATAACTTAATAAGTGAAAAGAATCAATTAGGGCGTGTAATTAGAAGGTGATTGATTACAGATTAGTTGGAGAATATTATGCATATCTTAATATATTATTACATGGTATAGTTAAGTATAATTTTAGTAGTCGGAGAATACTGTTTTCTTATATTTGTTGGATTGGACTTCTTGTTGGACTAACAAAATTTACTTGAACAGACTTTTTACTAAGCCATTGGGTTGAGACCATTCCCCATAACTCCAACATCGTCTTTTTAAAAATAGAAAAATGATGAAATTTTTGTCATATCAACTTGATTTGAAACAAGATAGAAAAATACTCTGTAAGTAATATGTGTTGTATGAAATTAATTTCTGATACAACTGCAATGTTAGAGGTTTGATTTTTTAAGTACTACGGATCCAAAATAGTTTCACATGTCAAATACGGTTTAAAAAATTCTCTATAAAAATATAAATATATTTTTTTTTTTGGAAATTAATGCACATTTTGGATAATCAATTCACAGAACCTTTTATGTGCAAAACCTACCCAAATCACCCACCTACATTCATGCAGATGGAATGAAAATTGCATACATAGCTGCCACAATAATGTATCATAATCTCATTATCCTATTATGTACTCTCATCCCTCATAGCATAAAGGATATAATATTTGGTTTACACACTTCTTCTTCTTCTTCTTTTCTTTTCTTTTCTTTTTTTTTTTTAAAAATATATTTATGAAAAGAAAAATCTACTATTACTATTCTAGGAATCTCACTATAACTCGTAAATCACCGACTCAACCAAATGAGTGTTGACAAATATCAAACTTGTGACCTTTTAATACAAGAATCATACTCCACTTATTCAGTCATTTTTTTCGACACTCGATTGAGAGACTTCGAATCTAATAAGATGCATTTCCATTAAGAAACTAAAAATGCCTATGAACAGGGAAGCTAATATTTGCATTGATTGGATGATGTCATGCTTTAATCTTTTGAACTCCTCCTAAAGGGCTCTACTTTTTTCTTCTTTTTTTTTTTTCCCTTTTTTAAAGATATTGTTAGGGTAACTTAACAAGACTACGAATTACTGGTAAATTGTATAGTTAAAATTCAATCATAATAACAAATAAGTCGCATATGATTTAATT
The DNA here is from genome assembly GCF_003576645.1 of Ipomoea triloba. Taxonomy (NCBI): domain Eukaryota; kingdom Viridiplantae; phylum Streptophyta; class Magnoliopsida; order Solanales; family Convolvulaceae; genus Ipomoea; species Ipomoea triloba. The sequence continues at coordinate 2,081,192 of NC_044926.1, read as the reverse complement.
TGTGGTCTAGTGACATAAAATGAATCTCTTCAATAGGAGGTCATGAGTTTGAAATAGATATTACACTCTAAGGAGGTATTTGGTTAGATGGAAAATGTTTTCGTTAAATTTGAAGAAAATTAGATTTTTCTTTGTTTGGTTGGATGTAAAACATTTTCCTTTAAAAACAAGAAAAATATTTTCCTTGGCCACTCCGTGGTATTTTGTTTTCCATGGAAAACAAGGAGGACAATTATGCCTCCACTAAATTTCTTTAATTATCATTATTATTATTGTTTAGGGGTATAATTACTCATTATTTTCTTTACAATTCTAAATCCAACCATAATTTATATCCCTAATAATTTATTTTCCACCAACCAAATAATGGAATCTATTCTCCTATAATTTGTTTTTCCATGAAATTTGAATTCCTTTTTTTTAAATATTTTCCAACGAACTAAACAGTAATGCCATTACAAGTCATAATTTTTATTCCATAAAAATACACTCGTCATTTTGCTAAACCTGCAAATGTGTCTGATCTATATATTACATATCCTTCCTTGCATCACCTTCCATAAAAGACAGTATAACAACCCCATCCTTCTCTCTCTCTATCTCTCTCTCATCATGGGTGTTGGTTCTTTCATGGCGGAAGCGCTGATTCTGCTGTGTGTACTGAACCACGTGCAGGGGAAACGGCCGGTGCGGCACAAGGCGGAGCAGCCGGCGGCGATCACCAACGGCTGTGATCTCTTCCAAGGGAGCTGGGTTCGTGATGAAGAATCCAATCCTCTCTACAATTCATCGCAATGCCCCTTCATAGAGAAACAGTTTGACTGTGAGAAGAATGGAAGAACTGACACAGACTTCCTCAAGTATACATGGCAGCCCAATCTTTGCACTCTCCCCAGGTTCTCAAATTCTTTTTTTTCTTTTTTTTTTTTTTCACTTTTTCTCTTATATTTTCCCACACATTTTACTTTATTTATTTAGTTTTAAAGATATAAATCTTTGGGACCAGCTTGATTGGTCTGAGTGGCATATGATACGGGCTTATATTACGGGATTAAAGAGTGTTAGTTGAATTGGACATTTAAAATAAGATAGAAAGAAAAAAGGAATTGAAACATCATATATGACAGATTTCAATGAATGTTTTGGTCGATGAAATTCTTTGTTTGCTTTTGTGTTTGTTTGTTTGTTTCATGTCACGGGTATTGGTTTACATGACAGGGAATTGTTGAAATTTATGAACTGTTTTTACCCTTTTTGTATCATCACTACATTTGTTTACCACTCCAAGGTAGCTAGTAATTTATATCATTTTACCTTATTTTATTTATTATTTATTGATTAAATAATATTTCTTTACTTATTTTCTTTAATTTTTTAATTTTTTAATTTATTTTTTGTGTTTAATAATATTTTCAAAAAAATATTATTTTTTTGATATAGTTTCTAAATATATAAATTTTATATATTAATACTAAATTTAATATTATAAAAAAATTATAAATAACTTCAATCAAATTAGACAGAAGGAGTAATATTTTTATTATTCTATCCATGTTAGTCAAGGCAATGGGCGGGACGGGACATGAATTATACTTTCCATCCTTGTTCCCGCAACCCGGCCTAGCCCACTCTCTGTTCTTGTTGGGGGTCGGGATAGAAATTGTTTTCCAGAACTTGTAAACAATAGTATTAAGAATGTTAGATTTTGATATGATCCCGCATCAACTTCACACGATATTGTGAAGTGATACTTAAGTCGGGATTAAGTTTTGTGATGGAGTTAATAAGGGCTTGAATTGAGTGGAGTATCATTTGGTCCTCTTACTGAAAGGCCGGTGCGTAACCAGTATTGGTGAAATAACCCCATCATCGGTATAAGATAGACTTCTAAGGAACTAAAATGGGACAAAATTGTAGAAACCCAGAAACATAAACTTGCATGTCTTTGCTTAATCCTAAATCCCAAAGGGGCAAACATAGAACAATCAATTTCCTTGTAAAGACTAAAGACAAAAGTCTTGTGGTCCTTTCTATCCCTTTTATATTTTTTTGTGTAGACTTTGTTGACATGTTTTGTCACCCTCTACCACATAAAACAACCATCATACACCACATGATTTCCAGTGAAAAGTAGCTTTAGTTGTATTTAATTGACTATTAATCAAGATTCCAATTTGCTGTCCAATAATGCATGTATAGTAATGACAGATTGGATATATTAATGTGTGATTAAGCTGTTAATGTTGATAGATAGATACATTTGTTATTTTGTGGTTGTTATGATCATGGTTTGAGGAATCTCTGTGTTGTAAGTATATGTATTTATTATTTTATAATGACTGAAATGATATTTTAATCCCGAAGTTATATCTGAGGTATACAATCATTTTTAGTCCTGCCTAACAAAAATTGTTAACTAATTAATTGAAAAATGCATGAACCCTAATTTGATTAGGTCTTTTTGGTAAGAGAAAATTCAAACATAATTGATTAATAACAATATATATATCCATCCATCGGGGTAAATCAACGACTTAGGGTTGCTGAAAAATAATGGAAAATAGAGGCGGGTCAGTTTTATAAATATTATAAACTTGAAAGTTTGTAATAATTATAAAATTGACTCTTTTTTTTACTAAAATTAAACCCTCCAATGCACCATTGATGAACCTTGATGTGTGGCTGAGATCAGCCTCACTTTTTACAAGGTTATGTTGATTGTTTTCATTTGAACCCACCTCTTCAACAAAATTACATGCAAATAAAGAGGTACCCATTATAATCATATATATTGTTGCAGGTTTGATGCGAGAGAGTTTATGTTAAAGATGAAGGGCAAGAAAGTGATGTTTATAGGAGATTCACTGAGTCTGAATCAATGGCAGTCCCTCACATGCATGCTTCATGTGGGAGAACCAGATGCAAAGTTCAGCTTACATAGATCTGGAGCTGTTTCCAATTTCACATTCCCTGTAAGATTAAGTGGCAATCAATGTTAAAAGCCTAAACTGGTAGTTGGATTGCACATTTATATGTATATATTATATGCTCAACATGTCCTTCACATGTGCGGGCCAATTACGGCTCCTAGCAATTTTTTTTGACTCTGATACCAAATTGAAGCATGTGCTTCATCTATGCTCAACACTGATGAGCTTCAATTTGTGTGGAAATGGCAGAAGTATGATCTTTCCCTCTTTCTCTTCCGCGCTGCCTTTCTGGTTGATCTCGTTACAGAGAACGAAAAGCGGGTGTTGAAGCTCAACTCCATCAGCAATGGTACCCAATGGAAGGAAATGGATGTGCTCATCTTTGATTCCTGGCATTGGTGGCTGCACACTGGCAGGAAACAGAAGTTAGTCAAGTTTCTGCAGATTTCTCTGCTGTTCTTGCTTAGCAGATGTAGTCTCACATTCTGCATTTTTCTAATTTTCTGCAGCTGGGACATTGTTGAAGATGGAAATGGCACATACCCAGATGGGGATAGAATGGCTATGTATGAGAAAGCACTCAACACCTGGGCAAAATGGGTGGAAACAGAAGTAGACACCAGAAAGACTGCAGTGTTCTTCCAAGGAGTTTCCCCTGATCATGACCTGTAAGTCCATTTTTAAGGTTCTAAGTTCAAATTCTCAGTGAAAGACTGTGAGTAGCCTATTGGTTTTTTTGGTTTGACTCAGTCAGCTTTGGTTCAGCTATGGGCAACTAAAGTTGATTTATCTCCTTGTGGTCCCTTGCCGGTTAGGGTTACAAGGCCAGTGTACTCCATAAGGTTCCAAGTTTGGCTCTCAATGAGAGCAACCTATTGGCATTTTTGGTTTGAACCGGTCAGCTATGAGCAACCTAGGCTGGTTTACCTCCTTGTGGTCAGTTAACAACTAGAGCTACGAGGCCAGTGCACTCTATAAGGTTTCAAGTTCAGCTCTCAGTGAGAATGACATATTGACCTTCTTGATTTAAGCCGGTCAACTAAGGACAACTTAGGCTGGTTTATCAGCCTCCTTGTGATCCTTTGCTGGCTAGGATTACAAGCCTAGTGCAAAACCTCGAACAAAAGCTGCGAGTTTATCCCGTCATCCAAAAAAAGTCTATTACAATGGTTATTTATATTATTCAGATTTCATTTTATTGATCACTGACAATGCAGTGTGGAAAGCTCCAAGTCAGAGACTTGCACAGGGCTAACAGAGCCAACTACAGTAACAGGAGAAGCTCATCCAGGAGAACTGGTACTGGAGAGAGTTCTGAGAACTGTGTCCAAACCAGTATACTTGCTGAACATAACTTCCATGTCACAGTTCAGGCAAGATGGCCACCCTTCAGTTTTCGGGGCAGGCGGCCACCGTGTTCTTGACTGTACTCACTGGTGTCTGCCTGGGGTCCCTGATACCTGGAACCAACTCCTATCTACAGCCCTGCTTACTCAATCATAAACCATAAGAACAAAATATGCCAATACACTGTAGATTTAAGGCTTATTCAAAATTACAGTTGAATAGTCATTCCCAGACTAGATAGAGATCCAAATGTATGAGGTTTTGCCTTTTTGGCTCCCAAAATCTTGTCTGATTTGGACCATTTCATCATTTTTATGAACGAAGTCATAGTTCGTAACGTTTTCATCACTGATATTGATGGCCATAATGTTCAATACTTACACAGACAAACAGTATAAAAAACTGCATAATCATAGTACAAACATCATGTGTATAAACACTCATAAGTATGCAAAGACATATAAGTTGCTGGCGTGTAAAACTCGTGCATCTGCACCTAGAACTGTGCTGCCCGGATTACGAAAGCTTTGGGACTATAACCCTCAAGAGCCCATCACTGCACCATAAACGCTCAAGAATTTCACCTTGCTGTTCTCGAAACACCAGGCATGAAAGGAAAAAGAAGAAAAGAAAGCAAATAGTATTGAGGGGATGAGCTATGACTTACAAAAACTCGGCTTTGACACTGTCCTTGTTCACATTAGAGGGAAGAGGCCACGCTAACTGGTATGGTCCCTGTAAAATGTCCCTTTTGTGATATGCAGACACCGAGTCACATAAATAAGTTGCCACTTTCCACGGGGTTGGCCGGTTTCCAGATATCATCAGGCTGTATAGCACACCATATATGTTACTAAACCAAAAACGTGACATTCAAATCTTCTCTAGTAGAAAAAGTGAATATAAATTAGCCAATGATGTATTCTTTATTACTTTTGGTCGCTGACTTCCACTTTAATATCACTAACATTGACACCGGGAAGTTCCACCATGACCATATAGTTCAATCTCGACTCTGCAACATCCATCTTTGGAGACCACCCTATATATAACATAACAGTATATTTGTCAAGAATCGTTTTATATCGAACACTGCATATGCTAATCATTTTACAGTTCAAATTCATGTGGAATCATTTACTCAATTGTTGTAGCATTCAAGATAAGAATATCCGAAAGCATATTTGTTCATTGTTTCAACATCTAATAGGTTTACCTTTAGTTTCAGAAGCATAATTTCTTGGTCTGGACTGAACTCGGGATTCTTCAGTTCTTGTTCCACAAGGCCTTGCAAATTTAGGAGCTTCAGGAGAACACTCGGAGTATTGGTATTTGTAACATTGCGCTACATATGCAATCTGCTGAACACTTTTCTTAGAGGGTTCCACGCTGGAAGGTCTAGAGAACATCGGTGTGTCAGAAGCATTAGAGGCGGTGTTTGCATAACCAATAGATTTAGGAGGAATCGCGGATGGATTTCCCTGTCACAGAAGTTAAAAATGATTCAAATGGTTCTGCATCTTATAACATTAAGGACAACATTAAGGAGTGGCATACAATTGATTGTGTTACCTGCTCATATGAACTCGGCCTCATGAAACAACCTTGGGAACTCGAACCCTGCCTTGCAAAGTGCATTCTGTTGTCACACCTCCGGATTACCGAGTTCAGATTACTGCTGCAAATCTGAAACGCCAGGCAAATGAAGAGGCAAAACATAAGCTACGAGAAATAGCAGGCATGAGGGACAGGAAAATAAAGCAAAAATGAAATCAGAACAAAAACAAGAAACAATAGAGCTCTTATAAAGCGAATAACATAGTACAACATACATAGTAAATCATTAAACATAACTAGTTAGTCAGCTCTATCTTTATTTTGATTCTCTTCCTTATTAAGTAGTTTCCCCCAGAAGCACACTTCTTATAGCAGTAAAAGTAAACACAGAGGGGGCGACCCCAATGTTACAAGTTCGACTCCTAATGGAAACAATCTATTGACCTTCTTGGTTTGAGCCGGTCAGCTAAATTGATTTACCTCCTTTTAGTCATTTACCGACTAAGGTAACAAGGCGGTGTTTACTAATGCACACCTTTCCTCGTAGCTCAAAAAGTAAACACAGACATTTACTAAGAAGTCTAAGAGCAAGGCTTATAGGTGAGTGCAATAGAACTTTCCCCTGCCAAAGAGTTTGGGTTTGACTCTCATTTCCCCACCATTTTCTTTTTAATAGGAGAGATTAATCCAACAAAATGAAGAAAGCTTGAAAATCAGTTAATACAGGCATATAACTTTAAGCAGAATGACAATAAACATAGAACAATACAAATAAAAATCCAATCTTTATTCCTTATCTTCTGTTCCCTTCCCACTTTATCAAGCTACTAGATGAAGAATATCTATAATAACCATAACCACTCTTCTCAAGTTTTCAACAAACACAAAGCAGTACTGTAACAGCTAATGAAAACACACAAGTTCATCAAGGAAAAGGGCAAGGGATGAGATCAAACATCAGAAAATGATGATGTAACAGACCAAGATTGAATCTTTTGCCTTCTTTTTGTTTAAGGGACACAAAATGAGCAAAACCCATGTTTCAAGAATCAATAACAGGATCATACAGATCCCAAAACTATCACTAACAGTAGTATGTATGAAGAACTAAACAGTAAACAGGGAAGGAGGCAAAAACAAATTACCACAGGAAAGACATGAGTGGGGGCAGTGGAAATGTCTTCATGGGCAGCTAAGTGGGCAGCAATCATGTTCACCCTTCGGCTAACAATCTGACTCTCCATTATCTCCAAGTGAAGGTTGCTCCTTTTCTGCAACGCTGTGTGGGGATTGTAGTCTGGATTTTTCTTGGAACAACTGGGGCTTAAAAGAAGGATTGTTATGAGAGGATGATGATGATGATGGGGATGGTGATGGTGTGTAGATATTTAAGTTTACTTTTCTGGAAGTGAAACAAAGAAAAAAAATCTGGATCCAAAATATCGCCACTGGGATTTCTATCATATGGAGTGGTGTCATTTTCCTGGCTAGTTTGTCTTCGTGATGAGCGGTGGTGGGGCAGCTTTGCCGGGCTGCTGACCGGGAACAGCTCCACAGTCACACCCAAATCATTGGGATATTACAACTTTACTACTTTCACAAATTAAGGAAGAAAAATGATACATGCATTCATACGTTTTACTTTATTTTTAATTGCTACTGACCAGACATATATTTGGGAGTTCATACCCAATTTGTTTTTTTATTTGTTGTTTTTTTGCTCCTGATTCACCTCATCTTTCAGGACTCATTTCAACAAATTATTCTGCCTTATTTGGGGTGAAGGTACATTATTTGATATATACTATCAAACAATGTACCTACAGTACAAAAATAATATACCTTCAGTATACTTTTTATTTTTGGTTCACACAGTTGTGTGGACCAAAAATAAAAAGTACTTTATTTTTGTATTGAAGGTACATTATTTTAGGGTACATTATTTTTGTATTGAAGGTATATTATTTTAGGGTACATTATTTTTGTATTGAAGGTATCAAATAATGTACCTACAGTATAAAAATAATGTACCATCAGTACAAAAATAATATACTTTTTATTTTTGGTTCGCACAACTGTGTGGACCATGGTCCATGCAATAATTTGTCGTATGAGGTAGTTCAGAATCAACCTAGTCCTAAATCAGTTTAGGGCTAGGAGGCCCAAGATTTTTTGGACGGGAACAGGGGAGTAGAGGACATAAACTCAAGACAAGAAGCCCAACCGCTGGTAAGCCCAGAAAGATGAGTACATAGGCCTGTCCCAAAGCTGTCGAAGCCCAACATCAGATTAACGTTAAGGCTATCCACGCAGTGACTAGGATCATTATATGAACTCTTATTTTAAAATTATAGGATTATCTCACTCGACTATAATGTTACGACAATACTGGAACATAAAAATATTATAGGATGTTTGTTAAAGAGCAATAATAATCAAATAAATTAAAATTAACTAATAAACTAACTATGTTATCCAATAGAGCATATAACTTCAAACTTCAAAGTACGCTTTGAATTGAGTTAAGATTGTTGTTTCCTCTTGAAAGTTTTGTTTTAGATTGACAGAAAGTTGATGCAACTATTTACCTATTAAACGAGGCCGCTGTTAAAAGAAAAATTATTAGATATTATACCTCCCAAAAATATTGCATTATATTATTCATACTTCAACTTTCACTCATCATAATCTAATATTTTATTCATATTTTTTCATTCATTATCCACTTATATATTGGTCAATATGTTTCATAGTTCAAATTTCACTAGTGAAACAGTTCATCAAATGAATATAACTCAATATAGTATTGATAATTTGTGCAACTTATCTCAGTCCAATTTCATATATGTAAAAGCATCTAACCAGAGAAGAAAAACGAGCCTAACTAGCTAGCCACTTAAAATATTTAGTATTGAATCTAATATTGTAAGACAGTCGATAAGTGAACTGTTAATAAGGTCAAAGGTTAAACTCTTATAAAGAATGCTTCATGTTAAAGGATTCTATTGAATTTTGCACATAATTGAGTTTAATTTAAATTAATTTTATCGTAACGAGATAACTAACGTAACGGTGTGAAAAGATATATTTTAGTATGGATAATTTATACACACTACTTAGAGCAAAAGGGGATAGGATATTTTGCATTTGGATGAAAAGTTGAGAGAGAAGTGGAAGGGTATGCAGACGTTATAATAACAATCTTGAAATGTGGAGTCTATGATGATGAGATCACAGTCCACTGATCAATGATTGCAGAGTTCTAATGGAGCAGCTGAACACCAAATATACAAAACATTATTCAAACATTTCTGCTTGCCAACAAAGCAATATTTGACAGACTATAATGTATATAGTGAACTTCTGATGGACCTTAGCTTATTTAGTATTTTTAAATGAATTATGTGTGCATTATTTGCGAATAAAGACTTCACAGCTTAACTATACACTTCAAGGTTATCGATCTAATTTAAAATTACGTTTGATTGATATTTACGAAACAAAATTAGTAAGTTAAAAAGGGTTTATACAGTACGTGATAGTATAATATCTTAGTGACAGTTGGCGATCCAAAGAGATTGGGCTTGACGCCTTAACTTATGAGATGTTGATTCGTTTTTGGTCGGCCAACATGAGGTTGACCAAGGAGCATTAGGTCGGCCACACTAGGTTAGTCCAAGTTCAACTAAAAAATCCGGTTCCCACAAATGTCAGAAAACTTTATTACATCCAAAAAAAAATCTCAAAATTGATTGGCCACCAAGAGATTCACAATGTTCATCGCCACTTAGTCAAATAGATTTCTTATAGTATGTATTATTCGCACAATCATCTTGTATATCCAACACACATCGTACTAAACTTATATATAACTACACTTTCATTATAGAGAATAAAATTTGTTAATTGTAATATAAAAATCTTTGTTTCATGTTTGTGTTGTTTGGATAAACTCACACTTGAGTGTAAAAAAAGACAAAATCTCTAGATCTAAAGACCCCACATTCCGATCCTATCAGAACTGCATAAGAGTTAGCGGCCTCATAGATAAAAAAGACTAGTACCCACTGTAACTGTCAAAATTTAAGCTATCATCCGAAAATCAATTGAGCTGTAGGGTAAACTGACACCACATTAGATGCCAAGAATCTTTAAATTAATGATAAATTGATGTACCATGTTTTACCAAGTAGGAGAAAGGGGGAAGGGTTTCAGGCTTACTACTTCCAGTCAAAATGGCATCCTGGGAACCAAGTCATAATCATGCAGTGCGTGGAGAATTCAACCTCCAATTGCTCCCCTCTTCAAACTTGGAACGCTGTCAGCAATACAAAAGAGGGTCAAAAGACAAATGAAGAAGGAGGACCGTTGAAAATTCAACATCAAACGATCATCGCCATTGCCCTGTTCCTAGTCAAGTCTTCACTCTCTCTCTCTCTCTCTCCTTTTTCTCCCGGTCAAGGTGAATCATGGGGGCGATCCATTATCCCCTCCCAGTCTTCCTTCTTATATATATACTCCCGCTGTCTTGCGGTTACTCCAAGAATTCTAGTTTTGGTTTTCTTGAATTTTCTATCAAACTCCCAGACTGTGTTCTGGGTCTTTCTGATCACCATTCTTGTGAGTTTTTGCTAATAATTTGAATTTCACAATCTGGGTTTTGCTGGAAATCCCTTTTCTTGGGGTTTATTGTGGGAAAGTTTCAAACTTTGGGGAATTTCAGCAAATTTGAACTCTGGGATTTGGAAATTTCTTGATTCTTTTCTGGGATTTGGATGAAAACATAGGAGTTTTTGCTAATAATTTGAATTTCACAATCTGGGTTTTGCTGGAAATCCCTTTTCTTGGGGTTTATTGTGGGAAAGTTTCAAACTTTGGGAAATTTCAGCAAATTTGAGCTCTGGGATTTGGAAATTTCTTGATGCTTTTCTGGGATTTGGATGAAAACATAGGAGGGTTTTGAATTTTTATTGAGAGATACAAAAACACACAAATCATTGAAATCAAACACACACACACACATATTGATGATGGATGGAACACAGAGTGGTTCTAATGCACCTGCCCCATTTCTGACCAAGACATATGAACTAGTGGATGATCCATCCACAAACCATATTGTTTCTTGGCATCAAAATGGGCGCAGCTTTGTGGTGTGGAATCCTCCTGAGTTTGCCTGTGAATTGCTGCCCAAATACTTCAAGCACAACAACTTTTCCAGCTTTATCAGACAACTTAACACCTATGTAAGCCCACTGTCCCTTTTTCATTTAATTTTTTGCTCAATCTTCTGCATCCTTCATTTCCTCTCAGCATATCTATCTACATGTTTAGTTGTAATCTGAAAGTGTAAGTGGAAAGATTAGCCACAGGTATCAGTCTAAAATGTGGGCATTGTTCATTTGTTATAAACCAAGAACCCCTAATGAATAAGATATCAAATTGGATTTGTATTAGTCATTTAGTCTATAGCTTCCCACAAAAGGCGAAATATCTAATCCAAGGGCCTCCACATCCCGGCCCAACAGGATTGCGGTGGAATAAATTACAATGACTCAGTGACGTATTAGGTGGAAGACCAGTGCCTAGGGCTCACAAGGAGCCACCCCACAAAAGGGTGAAACTCACACATTGTAGCTGTCTGGGCTCGATCCTTGTATTAGTCTATAGTTGATTGAAGTGGATGTGGAAGTATTGAAGGCATATAGAATCTTTATACTCTGATGTGTGGAAAACTAGATTGAATTATGTTTGACAATTCTTAACATTTTATTTCCATATTGCAGGGGTTCAGAAAGATTGATCCTGAACAATGGGAGTTTGCAAACGAGGAATTTATAAGAGGACAGACACATCTCTTGAAGAATATCCATCGGCGTAGGCCAATCCATAGCCACTCTGGTCAAGGGAATTCCGTGGCTCCCTTAAATGATTCGGAGAGACAGGGATTCGAAGAGGAAATCGAGAGGCTGAAACACGAGAATAGTTTTCTTCAGTCAGAAGTAGAAAGGCGTGAGCAAGAGAATCAAGAATACAAACTTGAGTTTCAGTCGTTCGAGCATCGGTTGCTGAAGGTTGATCAAAGGCAGAGGCGACTCGTGGCTCTTTTGGGTCAATTATCGCAAAAGCCTACATTTGCCTCTGCCCTAATGCAACAATTGGATACTCATAACAAGAAGAGAAGATTATCGATTTCCAATAGCTTGTATGATGAAGACAACATCGGAGATAACCAATTCCTTAGTTTCCAAAAGGGTCCTGGCTCGGGCTCCACCACACATCTTCCACAGTTAAGCTACGAGCTAGTTGCAAAGTTGGATTCTTCCATAAATTTCTGCGAGAATGTTCTAAATGGGATTTCCAAAACTCCAGGAGAAGATGTTTACGAGTTTTCTGCCCTTCCTCGGCCTTCCCCAATTATTGAAACTGAGATGCAGGCACGATCTGGAGATTCTGAAGTCAATGTCCGGCCTTGCTCTCTCCATTCTCAACCGTCATCAACTTCAAGGGATATGTGCTCCTCTCCCGAGTTGGCCGGGTCTTCAAGTCACACTGGTACCCCCGAGATATTGTCCATCTTTCCCAACTTAGAATCCCGACATAACCCTTCAGGAATTGATGTAAACACTAGTCCTGCTAGTACTCTCGAGCCTACTATCTTGAAAGATAAGGTGGAGGGTAGCTCGTCTACATCTATGCCTAATGGAGGTAACGATGTATTCTGGCAGCAGTTCCTCACAGAGACTCCCACTCCCGGGTGCTCTGACCGCCAGGAGGTCGAGTCTGAAAGAAGGGAAACTGTTGGGAGAAAGTACGATAGCCAATTAGCCGAAAGCCATAGACCTTGGTGGAACACAATTAACATAGAACACCTAACGGAAGGCATGGGGCATCTCAGTCCCATGACCGGAAGCTAATGCTGCTTCACCGTTTTCTTGTAGATTTCTTGCCTGCTTGTTGTATCATAAATTTAGAGAGAATTCTCGAGCATCGCACTATGTAAGCTTCTTTTTTTGAGCATGGCTCGCTCAGTTAGAGCGGGATCCATGCTTTCCTGGTTTTGATTTTGCTTGTAGTCACTAGCTAGATATCTTTTTTTATCAGAATAGAAGTTTTCTGCATTCTAGAGTTTAAACTTTAATCCCTATTCTCTATCCCAATTCTTATTCACTGTTCTCCTTTGATGGGTTACAAGATGAATTATTCTTGAGTTTCTAGCTGAAGTGAGCCCTGGGGTCCAACATATTCTGTGAAACATCTGTGAATGCCCAAAAGGGAACATCAGCTTGGCCTTCTTATATATGTCTCCTTTTCAAAGTCTAATTCTGTCTGCTGGAATGGTTTTGGTGGCCTTTCATTAATTCATATAAAAATGTTGAAAATTTGACCACTTTTTTGGATTTCTCTTGGGATTGTGGTCAACAAAACCATGCTTGGGTTTGAAGTATACTTGGCAACCAAGAAGGCAAGAACACTAAATAAATGTTTCTAAAGTTAACCAATTTTTTATTATTTAAGTGACAAAAAAAACCTGCAATCACTACTCACATTTTTTTCCCAGAGGGAATCGAACCCGGATTCTCCGGGAATTCTTCCTCACAAAGAGAGCTCACTTGCCACTTGAGCTACCCCATTGGGTTACAATCACTACTCACTACTTATGAATGTACACTGACAAATTATGTCATGTGATCCTAGCTGTAAAGGACAACAAGAAGATAAATTAACCTCTGTTGAGAGTCGAATTTGTAATATTGTGGTTACCAAGTCAATAATCTGACCTACTTGTTTAAAGTTGCCCCAAAATTATGTAGGACAAGGAACCAGCTGTCAATTATCTAATCCATTTTCTGCCTGCTTTGAAGCCCAGAAGAACAAAAAATCAATGGTGCACTGAATTTCATTTCATTGGAAGTAAATATATAGTGTACATGTCAATTTAGAGTAATTTTAAACACTATGATTAATGGAACAAGAAAGAAACAGTTTCCAACACTGCAACTGCTTACTAGTTTTACACATGACATCATTGCTAAAACCAGCATAAAGTGTAAATGGAATAGGTAATGGCTAACAGGAATTCATAACATGATGAAGAAAACACCTTATCAAGCTTGCAGACAAAGATAGAAGCTGCTAGCCTGATGCTTCATCGACGGTATCTATAGCGTTTGAAATTGAAGTACAGATGCAGGATCCCTCTGTCAAATATGCATTTGAACCCTTTCTTGTGTGAATATTCCCATTCTCTGTTAACAATTCGGAATGCTATGTCCTCGTAAGGGGGGCCTGCATGAAACCTGATGATGCAGGTATCAACACTGTCTCCATCCTTCTCTATTACATAAGTTGGAGCTTTTGATTTGTCAACAAGATCTGGATAGAAGATGTTGAACTTGTATCCCTGTACAATTTTCGGGGGTGGATTGTCATGGTCATAATGAGTCTGATTGTACTTGTTCCATTCGTATCCAGTATGAACACGATTGAAGTACTTTGGCTTCCTTGGGCGGTACTTGTCGTGCCACCAGTAAACCTGTGAATCGAGATTAACTTCATCGTTAGAGCCAAACACTGCATCTCCTTCCTCCATAGCTCCCATGGCTTTCAAGGCCTTCTTCTCAAAGTTGTTGTCTTCAGGAGGTTTTGGTTTTGGAATCATATCCTGTAGGCGACGCTCTTCCAGAACTGCCATTCGGTTCTTTTCAAGCATAGCTCTGTCTTCTTCAGGATCAATTGCCTCTTCCTTTTCGTCATCCTGTACTAACACAGGCGAATATGATCCATCATTGTCATCTTCATCTTCATCTGCATCATCATCATCATCATCATTTTCTTTTTCATATTCCATCTCCTGCTCCTTAGTATCTTCATTCAGCACAGGCTCTGCAGATACAGCTCGATCATCCTCCTTCTGAGTATAATCCATATCTTCTTCTTCATCATGACTAAATTCGAAAACTTTTTCATCATCTTTCCTTTCAGATGGTGTCTCAAGCCGTTCCAGATATTTCCGCAACATTTTTGCATGAATTTCTTTAAGGCATGCCTTAGCCTTGAAAATTTGAAGCCGCTTAAGAACAGCTTCCCAATATTCAACCACTTTGGCTGTTCCAGATTGCATCTGGGACTCAATTTGCGATTGTAATGCTTCCAATTCACCATAACTCTTACCCTGCAAGAGAAGCTTCACATCTGTTTCAATGCTGGAATGTAAACCCCTTTCTTCAGCCTGCAACTCCGGTGGTAAGTGCTCTCCCCGCACTCTGGCTCGATCCATAGCGTCCCTTTTCCGGGCCTCTGCCAATTCCCAATTGCAAACCACCAAAAGCGCTTCCCAATACTGTACATGCGTCTCTGTAGCTCTATCCAAATCAAGGTGCAATTTGATATCCTCCTGAAGTTCTTCTATTTCCTTCATTGTCAAACCCTTGAACACCATGTATGGCTCGTTGATTTCGATATCGAAATCATCAGAAGGATCTAGCTGCTTGATAAGAACATCAATTGGCTTGATTCGACCTTGTTGAATCCGGATCTTCGTCCTAGTTTTGCTTTGGTCAAAGTGGAATTCCTCCTCTTTTTTCTCCCAATCCTGAAACTCAGCCCTAGCTCGCTCTCTGGCAAGCATTGCCATTTCTTCCTCGCGCTGCGCCTTCTCAATTGCTCGCTCTTCTCTCCGTTTCTTCACCTTCTCGATTTCTGCTATTCGCTCTTTCTGCCTTTCCTTCTCGGCTTTTAGCGAGAAGGACTCGAGCGGAACACCGCGAGATATATCGCGGTGGATTTTCTTCTCCCAGATAAACTTCTCGTTTAAATTCGAATCACCAAACGGATTTGAATCGTTTGAATAGCTAGAAAGCTTCTGTTTAGCGTTCAATTTCTTCGCAGCCTTCTTCAACCTCCTCTCAGCTTTCTTCGCCATGTACTCAGCAATCTCCTCGTCAGTAATTTTCCTCTTCTTCTTACTCTTCCTCCGTTCATCCTCCTCCTCCTCCTCCGAGTCAGAATCATCAGACTTCCGCCGCCGGCTCCGACTGCGGCGGCGACGATTGGAACTGCGGCTGGGCGGAGACGAATCGCGACTGGGAGAGTCCGAGTCCGTGGCTGCGGCGGGAGAACCGGAATCTGACTCGGACAAATCGGAATCCTCAGCTCGACGGCGGCGACGGCGGTCACGGCCGGACCTCGACGACTCCCTTTCCTTCTTGCTTCTGCCGCTGCTGCTCCCATGCGTCCCCATCTCTCCTACGAACTAAGTGTTGATAACACAGCTGCAATTGAAAATTTGAAATCAAGCTAACCCTAAACCTAATTGAATTCAGACAACCATGAGATTGAAGACACCATGCATCTGGGATTTGGGAATTGAAGAATAGGAGTAATAAATACCTACTCCATATATTCTCAAAAAAAATACCTACTCCATATAGATTTGGGAATTAAAATCTGGGCCTTTTTCGTAAAATAAAAATGGGCCTAAAGTAGAAGGCCCAGATGTGTCATTAAGAATTGAACCTCAACTTTTTTTACTTGGAATTATAAAATTATAAGTCATTAACAATGGGAACGAAAAATTAAGAGTGCTCTAAGTTAAATTAAGGGAAATGGTGCAAATAAATCATCGAACTATTTGAGAATTAACAATTAAGTTATCGAATTCGAATAAGTTTCAAATAAGCCACTAAACTCAGAAAAATAAAGTAATTAAGCCACTAAACAAAAAAAAGATAACAATTAACATTTTTAACAAGTCATTTGCCTATTCCGACCACCGGCGACAAATTTTCCGGCGACCAGCGAACACTTCCGACGATCGACGACGACGAGGTCCTCGCCGGAGAAGGCGACCAGAGGTGAATAATGGTATTAAAGATTTATGAAAAGGAGTAGAAGTTGTGCTTAAGAAATTGGAGTTCATGTAGTATTTTTTAAAATTGTAGCATTTGCGTGAGACCGTATCACGTGTCTCAATTCGTGAGACGGGTCTGATATTTGATTAATGAGCCGGGTCGTTGATCTCATTAATCAAATATTCGGTGCGTCTTACGAATTGAGACCCATGAGACATTCTCACACGAAATTTTTTTCATTTTTCAACATATTGTGAGCGATTTCATTGGTCGACATCCTCACCATTTAGTCATAAGATAAAGTTGTTTGCACATGTGTCGCATGGGTATGGGTTAGGTTCATGGGATTGTTTGCATCTGTTGTACGTGGAGTGTGCATTCATTGTTGAACAGGTTTCTGTCTACAATTCTACAATAGTTCTTCTTTCTCACGTAAATGCAGACAACGACGTATGTTTGAAATCAACATTTTGGGATACTCTTTTCAATCTTTTTCAAGCGTGGCGTATGAAATATTATTAACTAGTGACCAAAAATTAAAATGGTTCAAAAGATTATATAAAATATTCATAACAAAATATAAAGCACAATTAATTAAATAAAATGGTTCAACTAAAAAATGCATTAAAAAAATCATGCATCTTCTCTATTGAGATGATATTTATAAATATTTTTTACTTTAGTTAAATCAACTTCAATTTTTTTCTACATTAATTTAAATACGATGATGTATTTATATATTATATTGACTACATGATTTATAAAAAGCGGACATTTAAAAAAATATTTTTCAAAATTGAACTACAAAATATATTTGATATCAATTACTTAATCAAGTTAAATAATGTTTACTATACATAACACATTATAATTAATCTTAACAAATAACACATGTTATAAATATAAGTATTAAATTACTCAATTATAAATATATTTCTAAACTTGAAATACATTACATGTCAATTTACATTATAAATATCACTATTAATATCAAAAAGAAAAATAAATCGCGATGTTACAACTAATAAAAATACAATTATAATTATAAATAAATGTCACATATATAGTCTCAACTTATTGACCTCTTAACCTCTTATAGAGATTACACTCTCATCATCCATGTAAGAGTGTAAATCAAGATACCTAGTGCCACTAGACCACAAGCTTGTTGGCATCTATATATATATATATATATAAAAGCCACACATTTCTGGAAAATAAAAAACATTTCGTTTTCCCGCCCAGTGAAAACGATGTCGTTTCACTAATTTGGGTTACAAACTGTGTCGTTTAGATTAGGGCAATTAATTACGGCCGGTTAATTGGTTTTGCAATGATTATTTACAACGTCGTTTGGCATTTCGAATGCGGCTGGACTCCTCGATTCACAATACCTTTTCGCATCTATCGACGGAGAAATAATACCGGTTCGTGGACCTGGGTACAAGTATATATACATTTTCTAGGACTACAATGAATGGAACCATTCAAATACATAAAATAAACACTGTGATTTCTGAGAGAAAAATTTTGTCACGAGAAGATATGGCTCCAATGTACATCCTTGCGCGTGATATTGATGATAGGAAGACTACTGCTGCCATGAGATTGCGCCTGATACGTACCTACGATATTGTACAAAGCAGATACAGTGACAAAGTCAGATCAAGGGAATGTGTATTCCATGATGAAGAGGTAACAGTATTAGTTTTTCTTAAACTTCCTTCACTAACAGTAAGTTCTTCTGACTGTAAATACAATTTTTTTGTTATTATAGGGTTCCTATGTGCATCTGAATATTCCAGGTAACAATGTTTCTGTTACTAACTCATTCATAGAAGGACATGTGTATTGCATCAAAAATTTCCTGGTAATCAGTCCTATCTATACCTATAGGACCTGTAGTAGTGCATTCATGTTGCAGTACTATCATAAAACTCTGGTCAAAGAATACAAAGGTGTAGATTTTCCTAGAAAAATGTTTCGTTTGCAGACTTTTGACTCAATCAAGAGTCTAGAAGGAATTGATCCAAAGGTTTTGATTGGTATGTTATACTGTTTTGGTATTTTTTTCTACTTAAATAGTCAGATTACTCTCTAATCATATATCCAATGGTGACTATACTTTGTTTAATGGCAGATGTCATTGGTCGTGTGGTGCAAATCTTCTCACCATTGGATAAGCTTATCAATGGGAGGCCTTCTAAACTGATCGATTTTGTAATCGAGGATTTAAAGTAAGTCTACAGTTACAAATATAGCATTTACTATACCTTCTACACTCAACTCAACTTATCCCACTTGCATTATCAGGGGCATTCAACTGAAATGTACAGTATGGGATCAGCATGTGGAAAAGGTCATGCCCTTTTGCCAATCTGACTTAAAAGAACCAGTCATTGTACTTATTCAAATGTGTAGGGTTATAGTGCCAGAAAACAGTAAGTAAATTGAATTACCTTTTCTGTGAGCCATTTGTTTTCTGTGAGCCATTTGATTTTTCTGTTACATGGAGTACCTGAAAATATAAACTTCGTTAAAATGCAGGTGGAGAAGTCAAAATTTGTAGCTCCTATGATGCAACCCAACTGTTGTTTAACCATGAATGTGATGAGTTTACTGATTTCAGAGACAGGTAATTTTCTATCTTAATAGTTACACTTTTTTATACAACTGTAATGCTTTCCTGTCTATAAAATTTGCAGTGTTTCTTTTTATAATTGTCAACATGCTTTTTATTAGACTATGTAATCAACCAACTCCTTTGAAGAGCATCACATCAAATTCCAGCCTTAGTTTTTCAACTTACACTTTGGGTGATTAAAGCAGTTCTAATATGGTTTTGAGTACCATTTCTGAACTCTATGAAAGGAGTGAGGTACATTTCTTTAGACTCTCTATTGGTATATTATTTTAAAGTTTTATTTTAAAGTTTCATTAAAAACTTTTTTAACACAATGATTGCATTCATTTGCAAACTGGGGAATATTGGGTGCCATGTATTATTCTGGAGCTAGATTGTAATTTGATTGACTGGTATTATCTTTCTTGCATAGGAACTAGGTGTAATAAAAAGGTTGATCTAAAGGGTGGGATGTATGTCTGTGGTAAGTGTGGAACTCACTGCGATAAACCTAAGTTAAGATATAAGATAAAAATTAGAGTGTATGATGCCAAAGGTAGTGCACCATTCTTACTTTGGGATCGCGAGGCACTTGAGCTATTGGGGGGCATCACAGCTGAAGAGCTTAAGGCTATGCAGCCAAAGGTAAGCATTTTATTACTTCCTTTCTAATCTCTACCACAAGCTGGTCCTACTGAAAATAGGAAAATTACAGAGTAACTTTGGCTTAAAATACAGGTTCCAACCAAAATTCCTAAAGAAATTGTATCATTGGTTGGTAGAGGAATGCTATTCAAGATTCATGTTGAGAGAGATCGATTAAGAGAAACGCAACCTTGCTTTTCCAGTCATGCAAATCAAAGATGACATTGCGGTTTTGAACGAGTATTGTCCTGGGCTGTTGAAGGTTACTAAGTAGAAGGCAACTAATTCTGTTGAGCTATTGGATGATGACTTAGATTATGATGCGGTAATTAGTTTTTCAAATTTTGAGTTCACAAAGTTCACATTTTTTACAAATTTCAAGGTCGTCTAACTCTTGCTATTTATTACTCCCTCTGTCTCATTTTACCTGTCCTATTTACTATTCATTGGTCAAACCATCTCTTATTTCTTTGCTTATTTTCTTTAGTAATTTTTTATTATTTTTAAATTTATTTTTTTGTGTTTAATAGTACTTTTAATATAGTTTCTAAATATATAAATTTTATATATTAATGCTAAACTTAATAATATGAAAAATTGAATTAAAAATTACTTCAGTCAAGCCTCGTTAAACGAATCAGACAACCATTTTGGGATGGAGGTAGTATTTGTTAGGGCTTTTTTTTCAGATGAAGAGGCTGAAAGTCCTCTGCCAAATGCATTAACTCAAATGACTAAAGGTGGTGGCAATGATAGTGAAGCAGTTAAAAGAAGGCTTTTGGATGAGTTTTCATCCACCCAGTGTCCAAAGAAGAAGACACACACTGCCATTATCAAGCTGGAAAAAGGATAGTGAATTAGGATTTGACCAAAACTCAGAGAACACTGAGCTCTGAATGTGGAGGGGTTGTAACTTGTGA
Source organism: Ipomoea triloba (assembly GCF_003576645.1). Lineage (NCBI taxonomy): Eukaryota > Viridiplantae > Streptophyta > Magnoliopsida > Solanales > Convolvulaceae > Ipomoea > Ipomoea triloba. Next base: position 2,060,317 of record NC_044926.1, on the reverse strand, counting down.
TTGTAGACATTGGTTCTAAATGTGTTGTGTGATGACATTTCCAGACATTCGATTGGGTTGTAACTTTTGATATCTGTTTTTTTATCTTAGAACTACTCTATTATTAAGTTACCCTTCTCCTATTTTGTTATTGCTGTTTGTAAACTTTTGCAGGTCTAAGTTTTGCAGTTTAAAAGCACCTACAACTACGAATAAGGCAGCAAGAAATACAAAACAAAGCAGTTCGAAGCAATATACATTAAACAAGTATGTACTGTGAACCACCAAGTGAAAAGAAGACAAACCAACAAAATGCAGTTTTAGATATAGTTAACCAATTTCTATACTCTATTTAGAAAGACCATTTTAGTGCCATTTTAGATACTTCTTAAATTTCTTTTTTTTTTTTTTGTTTTTTTTACATCTAAGATCCTTTTAAATAAGCAAAATTGTACTTACTTATATACTGTTTTTATAAAAAAGACCATTCTTTTTCTTTAATATTCAGTAAGGCCAATTACACAACTAAGTACTCTATATATAATACACCCACTAAATAAAAAGTTACAACAAGCAGATAAACACATGTACACATTCCACTGTGTATATTAAGAATTAAAAAAACAAGAAACTCACCTTAAGTCCTTCACATCATTGTCTGTCTGCTCTTACATCTATGTCTTCTTCTTCTCAATTTCCATTTTTTGGGGCCTGTACAAATGTGGAACTATAACTTAATCAAAATTTATTTATTATTCTAATGAACTTAAAACAATGATTTTAAAACAATTTATTCAAACATGACTAGAAAATTAAATTTGGGAAGTTAAGATAAGCTATAGTATCTGTGAAAACAACAATGTAGCATTGAAATATGATCTGATGATATTTTAATTCTATTTTATGAAAGCATGATTGATTATTAAAAACTTTTAAGTGTTCTGCAAAGCAGCACACACAACTGTCCCAATTATTAAGAAAACTGACATTAAATAGCACACAAATATTTATTCATAATGATTTCAACTATTGGCCTTCCCATGGCAATATCATTTAATGGCTACATGATCAATGGATGCCCAGCTTCATTTCACCTTCCCATGGCAATATCATTTAATGGTTACATGATCAATGGATGCCCAGCTTCATTTCACTTTATAAATGCCTCAATGTAAGTTACAATCACAATCACATTACAACATACTCTCTAAACAAACACAATTAAGGAATGAAGAGGTTGACAAAATCTACAGTCATAGGAACTAAACGCAAGCAAGAAGCAGACAACAAAGGTATGTATATTCAGTTTCAATTTACTAAGTCTGTACTTCTCAACTATTACATCTGATTACATCTATCTACTAGAGCTTAGGAATAAAGTTTGTTATCTTATCTTTGCTGCATATTCTTTTGTACTCTAGCAATCTTTAATATCTGTAAAAAGGCTTAGTAATTAGTACCAAAAAAAATACTATGCTGGTGAAAAGTATGCAAAACTAGGAAAAAAACACTTATCTTTTTTCGTACTCATTACATGAACCAAAACTGCATCTGTACAAGAACTGTATTGCAGCTTATCTGCAATTTGATGTAACTTCTATATACTCTAAAAACCTGAAATATTTGTACAGAGTAGCACAAATTAGTATAGCAAGTATATAACGCAAGATAGCAGTGTAGGATGTAGAATTTTTAGAACCTAGCAAACAATAACTTATCTTTTTTCCGATTCATTTTGATCTTTATAATCCACTGTTAACAATAGTAGAAAATCAAATTTTACAAAAAAATAAGAATACATACACATTAACTTACACAGCTTTAGATTACCAAAATTATTCCCAAGGACCTAACTAAATTGCATTTTTGGCAATTTATAACTGTTCTTGCAGTTTAGAAATTCACAGATCGACTATAACCATTTCAATTTTAGGATTTCATCACCATGCAATCCCAAATAAACCCTAGAGGTACTAAACTGAGTCCTACTGTGTACTTTACTACTAAGGTATTTGGGATTGCTGAACATTTGGACCAAATCTAAGGTTAAGATTACTAATACAACTAGCATATTGTAAGAATTTATACCAACGAACAGAATTCCTAAATCAAATGGAGTAATCGGTACTATAATCTTAAAATTAGTAGGTAAACATTTTAAAGAACAAAAACATACCCAAAATCTCCGAAATGTATCCTCTAGCATAGCTTTGCAACCAACCGCGCCGGATTACATCACCGGCGTCCACACAAACTTCCGATTCCCACTTTGTAGGTTAACAAACATCTAAAGGCTAGAAGTGCTGCAGTTTCATAGAAATTGCAGGCTAACCGATCTACACTTTTACCACAAACAGAGCTAAAGAGAAGAAGATTTGGATCAGTGATGTTTCCAGATTTCTATCGCTCAAAGATAGAAATCGCAGAAAGGGGAAAGTGGTAGACTGTTCGGCCAACAATCACAGACCCTTTCCTTATATATTTATTATTATTATTATTATTATTATTATTATATATTATAGATGTTATAGATTATAGATATTGTTGTAGATATATATTATATAGATTATTATTATATATATAGATATATAGATACTTTGTGGCCTTATAATAACATTTTAATTTAAGGCTATTAGTACTCTCTAACATTAATAAAAAAAAATTCTGTTTTTTTATTTGTTAAATCATAAAAAACATGTATTCAATCATTATGGAAATACATTATTCTTTTCTTTTTTGTGTTTATAGAAAATGAAAATTCGTTGGGTCATGAGAATAGCAATCCACCACAACAAAGCCAGTTATCATCTTATAAGACTCCTAGACCTTTCTGTGGAATTTTTCAAGCATCCTTATCTACGCCTTTGAGCGTATTAACTAATGGTTAGTACTCACTTCATTTTCTTTTTACTGTACTATTACATTGTAATTCGAATAACACTTATGTAATGTCTTATTAGTATGCTCAAAAGAAGTTAGTGTTCGTAACGTGAGTAATCGCACACCCTTATCTGCAATTTCGAGCACCCCGCCAGCAAACCAAGCTACAGGTATAGTAAATGAAATCTTTGTCTTTTATATGATTTTCAATTAAAGTTACAAAGTGTATTTGTTAGAATTGTTTCATTAAATTATTAATGAGAAATCATGGCGAAAACTAATAAATATGTTGTTAATAGTTAGTAAACTTCTTATTTTAACTGTTCGGAGCTTATGGCTACAGATTTAACAATGGAATCCCTTACTGGTAGTCACACTCATGAAAGAGTAGGACGTGTACTCCAACCAAGTCTCCGTACTCCAAATAGTGTCTTGACTAATGGTATGTATTTTTTTAAAAAAACTTACTTATCAAAATATAATAGATTATTAGAAATTGTATTTCATAGTTTTAAAAAGTTGGTTGCTTGACTGATGGTTTGTATTATGGGTGTCTTCAATTTTTTTAGAAAATGTTGCTATTAACCAACCACATATAGACGCTCAAGTTGGGCCTTCTACAACACATGCCGGTATTGGTATATAATTTATTAATCTTTACTCTTTTTCTTTTGTTAGTCAAATATAGTTATAGTATACAAATTTTATTCGAAACTTTAATTGTTACCCTAAACATGTGGTTAATCTGTTCAGGTTATAGTGAATCTATCACTAACTTAATCAAAAAACCAAGTAGTCGATTAATCAATACAAACAATCGGTCTGCTTCTGATGGTCGTAACCTCCACAGCGACTTCAATCAATGTAGCGAACAGGAAGATATCATCCCAGATGTTTTACCTGGTAATTTTTTTTCTCATTTTTTAAATATATGGTAGCTACAAATTATTGTTTTTTTTTATGGGTTACAACTTAAACTTTTTTAATTTTATTATAGTTGATTATGCCGACTTTGGTGATGCTTGTGATTCATGCTTACATTGTGGGGCACTTTTTTGGTACGAGGAACGGTTGAACAAGTCATATCTTAACGGTATTACTAAATATTCATTGTGTTGTGGACATGGAAAGATAAAACTACCACCTCCCACAAAACCACCGAAAGAATTATATGATCTATTTTTTTACGGATGGTCCGAAGAGAAACCACTTCTTGCAAAATATTAGGTCTTACAACAATATGTTATGTTTCACTTCAATGGGTGGGAAAGTAGACAGGACAGTGAACAAAGTGTGGTGGTCCACCTGTCTACCGTATAAACGGCCAGAACTTCCATTTGATAGGTAGTTTGCTGCCCATGGATGGTGCTCAACCAAAATTTGCCCAATTGTACATTCACGACACCGAGAATGAGATTAACAATCGTGTTGATTCAATAAGGTATGCACATATACTCTTACACCTATTCTTATTTCATCATCTTATTTTGTTATTGTATCAAATAAAAGAATTTAATTCAATTTTTTTTCTATGTAGGCATGAAAGCGGTACAACTTCTTTACACCTAGAGGTGGTAAACGACATAAAAAAAAAAGCACTGGATGACAACAATGTGCTGGTTAAGTCATTTAGAATGACTAGGTCTGAGATTCACAACAACCCACGAACTGAGGTAAAAATGAGACTGTTAGGGAAGAGGAGCAAGGATGCTAGGACCTATAATTTACCTACAGTATCTGAGGTTGCTGCATTGATAGTTGGTGACCTAGATCTAGACATGGGTTTTCGCGATATTTTGGTGGAGTCAAAAACAGGGAAACTCAAAAGAATCAGTGAACTCAACCCTGCTTACTTACCTATGCAATATCCTATTTTGTTTCCATATGGAGAGGATGGGTATAGGGATGACATCCAATTTGCAGCTAATCGTAGTCAACTACTTGGATCTAGGCAACGTTTAACACTACGGGAGTATTTTGCTTTTAGGTTACATGAAAGGAGAAGTGAACTTTCTACATTGTTGCATTCAAAGAGGTTGTTTCAACAATTCTTGGTCGATGCTTATACAATGGTTGAATCTGGTAGACTTATGTTTATAAGAAACAATCAGAAGGCATTGCGTTGTGAACAATACAAAGGGTTGTCGGATGCATTATTTAGGGGAGATATAGACCCTTCAACCCAAAGGAAGAAAATTATCTTACCATCAAGCTTTACAGGAGGTGCAAGGTATATGATACAAAACTACCAAGATGTCATGGCTATATGTCGTTGGATAGGCTATCCAAACTTATTCATTACATTTACATGTAACCCAAAGTGGCCTGAAATCCAACGGTTTATTGAAGTTAGAGGTTTGCGGACAGAAGATAGACCTGATATTGTTAGTTGCGTCTTCAAAATGAAGCTTGATAGTTTGGTTAAAGAATTAAAATCAGCAGAACTCTTTGGTCCCGTCAAAGCATGTAAGTCACTAATTCATTGTTTACTTATCATTGTAGTATGCCATTTTCCAATTGTTTTGATATTAATTTAATTTTTTTTATTGAACAGTAATATACACAATTGAATTCCAAAAAAGAGGACTACCACACGCACATATACTGTTGTTCCTTGGATCCAACAGGATGGAATCATCTCCTGATTCCATTGATAAATTCATTTCATCGGAAATTTCTGATATAGAGATTGATAAAGATTACTATAAGGCTGTCGAAGAATTCATGGTGCATGGTCCTTGCGATGTTGCTAGATCTAACTCACCTTGTATGGTTAATGGACGATGTACCAAATACTTCCCCAAAAGATTTGTTGATTCATCAAGTTTTGATCAAGATGGATACCCTATATATAGAAGGTGTGATGATGGAAGAACAATAACAAAGAATGGTATTCAAATGGACAATAGGTATGTGGTGCCTCATAACAGATATTTGTTGTTGAGGTACAGGGCACATTTGAATGTTGAATGGTGCAACCAGTCCAGATCTATCAAGTACTTATTCAAGTATATCAACAAAGCAAATGATCGAGTCACTGCCGAATTCTATAGAAGTTCCGCAGAAGCTAATGGTGTTGAGGTTGTTGATGAGATAAACATGTATTATGACTGTAGGTATGTTTCAGCTTCAGAGGCTACTTGGCGGTTACTTAGCTATGACATACAGTGCAGAACTCCAGCTGTGGAGCGACTTAGTTTCCACTTGCCAGATAGCCAAACAGTATACTTTCAAGACGATGAAGATGTGGAAACCATTTTGAATCGACAGACCTTGGGTGAAAGCATGTTTACTGAATGGTTTGAAGCTAACAAGAAATACTCTGAAGCGAGATTGCTAAGTTATATTGAAATGCCCAATAAATTTGTTTGGAAAAAAAATATGCAGCAATGGCAGCCAAGGCAACGTGGTTTTTCTATTGGTCGTATTTTTTACGTACCACCTGGTTCTGGGGAGCTTTATTATCTTCGTTGCCTATTGAACATAGTTCGAGGACCTCAGAGTTTTGAAGACATCAAAACATACAATGGAAAAGAGTACAACACTTTTAAGGATGCATGTTATGCCCGTGGGTTACTAGATGATGATCTTGAGTACATTGATGCAATTAAGGAAGCTAGCGAATGGTCTACTGCACATTCACTAAGAAAGTTGTTTGTCACACTTTTAATGGCAAACACAATGGGAAGGCCTGAATATGTCTGGAACGAGGTTTGGACGTATCTGGCAGAAGATGCTCAATACAATCGATGAAAAGTATTAAATGATCAAGGTATTCATTTCTCCATACTTTCTTAACATCAGATGATTTATATTATCTTAATTACATTGTAAATTAGCCTTTCTTTTAACTAACAAATTTCTAATTTCAATTCCTCAGATTTGTTTCTAAACGACCAAGAAAAAAAGGAGTTTGCACTAATACAGCTGGAAAAACTGTTATTACTTTACAATAAGAGTTTGAAGGATTTTCCAGACATGCCTTTAGTCTCAGGAGAATTGTCTCTTACCACTGACAATAGGTTGATCTTGGAAGAGTTATCATACGACCGTGAGTTGCTTGCTAAAGAAAGTCAGTTACTTCATGGTCAACTTACAGATGAACAAAGGTCAATTTATGATGCTGTTATTTCTTATGTTTATTCTAACAAGGGTGGATTGTACTTTGTTTACGGGTATGGTGGTACTGGCAAAACATTTCTTTGGAGGGCATTATCAGCTTATATTAGAGCTAAAGGTCAAATAGTTATCAATGTGGCATCTAGTGGTATAGCATCTTTGCTTTTGCCGGGAGGACGAACAGCACACTCTCGATTTGCAATACCTATTTCTATCAATGAAGAGTCAACTTGCAATATTCATCAAGGTAGCCAGTTGGCAGATCTCATTGTTGCAGCGAAGTTGATAATTTGGGATGAAGCACCAATGATGCACAAGCACTGTTTTGAGGCTTTGGATCGAACAATGCGAGATATATTAAGATTTGTTAATCAAGACAGTGGTCATAGGACATTTGGAGGTAAAACAGTGGTATTCGGAGGTGACTTTAGGCAAATTTTACCTGTGGTGCCAAAAGGATCAAGACAAGACATTGTTTCTTCAGCTATAAATTCATCATACCTTTGGAAGCATTGCAAAGTTATGCGCCTAACAAAGAATTTGAGGTTAAATAGTATGCAACCTGGTTTGGATCAACAACGAATGGAAGAATTTGCAAACTGGCTTTCTTCAATAGGTGATGGTACTATTGGAGAAGATAACGATGGTTACGCTGAGGTTGATATCCCTTCTCAAATGTTGTTGAAATGTAATGGTGATCCTATTGCAACTATTGTTAACAGTACTTTCCCTCAGTTCAACGGTGGTATAATTGATGGTAGTTGCTTTCATAGCAGTGCTATTTTAGCACCAACATTACAAGTTGTGAAGTGAATAAATATATGTCGGACTTGACTATAGGTGAAGGGAAGACGTATTTCAGTTCTGACACAGCTTGCAAAGCTGATGGTACTTCTACTGTACTTGCAGATGTCCATACACCTGAATTCTTAAACACTATTAGAGCTTCAGGCTTGCCAAATCATGCTTTAACATTAAAGGTTGGGTCACCTGTAATGTTAATGAGGAATATTGATCACAGTCTATGACTATGCAATGGTACTAGATTGGTGAACATGTGGTTGAAGGAAGTATACTTGCAGGACCAAATGCTGGCACTAGGGTTTTGATTGTTAGAATGACGATAACGCCATCTGACACAAGATTGCCTTTCAAGTTCAATAGAAGACAATTTCCTCTCATGTTGTCATATGCAATGACTATCAACAAGAGTCAAGGCCAAACTTTGTCCAATGTTGGTTTGATCCTTAGGAAACCAGTTTTTGTCCATGGACAACTATATGTTGCTGCATCAAGAATAAGTCAACCAAACGGCCTCAAGATTTTAATTTGTAATGATTCAAAAAGTACTCTTAACAGTACAACTAATGTAGTTTACAAAGAAGTCTTTAACAATTTGTAATTTGTTAATTAATTAGAACTTTGTAATTTCTAAATTCATTAATCTTAACATTTTTTTTCCTTTCCAAAGTTTTTAACGTTTTTAACTGCCTTTTTGTACAAAAATGCTTCATTCCTATTAATATTAATATTAGTCTGTGCATTGCACGGGTCAATAGCTAGTGATATATGAATATATTAGAATTTAATGAAATGAAAAGTAATTATGTCACATCTAATTTTCCAAGACAGAAGGAAAAAAAATTAAAATATCAAGTCGGCCACATTTAATTATTATCGCCGTCGTCATCCCTGACGTGTCCGCCCAACAGTCTTCATAACTCATGAGTTGACATATCATATATGAAACCCGGTTACCCGCCGTGAAATCAAGAACTCCCAAAGTTCCGATGGCCTCGCCGGAGATGGAGGTGATGATATGCACCCTACTGGGAGTGTTTGTTTCGGTGGGTTTGTTGGCTTTCGCATGGGGAGTGTTGGGTTGGGTGTGGTTTAAGCCGAAGAAGCTCGAGAAGTGCCTAAAACAGCAAGGCCTCAAAGGAAACCCTTACAGAATCCTCTCCGGCGACATGAAAGAGCTCGCGAAGATGATGACCGACGCCCTTTCCAAGCCCATGACTCTGTCGGATAACATAGCCCCCAGAGTCATCCCGTATTATGTTAACCTCGCCGAAAAATACGGTATGTTTCTCGGTCTGCTGTGAATTTTATCCATCCATCCCAGAATTCTGTTAAATTCAATGATGTTTTGCAGGTAAAAACTGTTATGTATGGATGGGTCCAATGCCTATGGTGTTCATTAGGGATCCTGAGCTAGTTAAGGAGGTTTTGAACAAATATGAACTGTTTCAGAAGCCTAGGAACAATCCACTGGGCAGGAAGTTGGCACGAGGGCTTGTGAGCTATGAGAAAGAGCAGTGGGCAAAACACAGAAGACTACTCAATCCTGCCTTCTATACGGAGAAGCTAAAGGTGTGTTTAATGTTTCTCAACTTTTGTTCTGTTCTCTAAGACAATAAACATGATTCCATAATAGTTTGTTGTCTTGTTGAGTTGAGGTAGCTAGAATTGTAGCAGGGGGATTGTCTCTTACTTTATTTGGACAAATAGATGGTGTTAAAGTAGAGTGGCATACTAGCCTAGGATCGGGGATCAAAAAGTCTAAATGAGAAGTTTCACTCAAGATTTGTTTCCCACAGTATGGTGGGGTTCGATTCTTGATTTCTGATTCCTACCACAACACTAGCCTAGGACTGGGTATCAAATAGGCTAAATTATATATCGTTGATAAAAGTTTCACTTAAGACTTGTTTCTGACAGCATGGTGGGGTTCGATTCTTGATTCCTAATTCCTACTATGATATTAGCCTAGGAAAGGGGATCAAATAGCCTAGTTATATACCGTTGATGAAAAGCTTCACTTAAGACTTGTTCCCCACAGCATGATGGGGTTCAGTTCTTGATTCTTGATTTCTACCACAATACTAGCCTAGGACCAGGGATCAAATATCCTAAATTATATACTTTTGATGATAAGCTTTACTTAAGACTTGTTCCCTACAGCATGGTGGGGTTCGATTCTTGATTCCTGATTCGTGATTCCTACCACAATACTAGACAAGGATCGGGGATCAAATAGCCTAAATTATATATCGTGGATGAGAAGACTACTTAAGACTTGTCTCCACAATGGGTGGGGGTTTGAGTTTGAGTTGGCTACTTGTGCACAAAAGTGTACAGTTTGGCAAACCGGAAAACTTGGGTTAATGGGTTATATATATAAAAGCTTTGTAAAGGCAGGGAAGTGTTGCTTTATGCCATAAACTTGCATCACTAAAACTGGCCCAATGGAAAATGTTACATGCACCACTGAACTAGATAATATTTTAACTGCTGGAATTCTATCTTCAACTCTTGAATTGCAACAGCTTATGCAACCGGCTTTCTTGCTAAGCTGCTCTGAAATGCTGAGCAAGTGGGAGGGGATTGTCTATGGAAAAGGATCATCTTGTGAGGTGGATGTGTGGCCTGACCTTCAAGCCCTAACCTGTGATGTGATTTCTCGAACAGCATTTGGGAGCAGCTATGAAGAAGGAAAGAGGATCTTTGAGCTTCTGAGAGAACAGGCCATTCACTTCATGGAAGCTGTGCGCCAAGTTTATATACCTGGATGGAGGTAAAATAACAAGGACTGTGAGTGAGTGAGACGATAGGCGTAGAAATGAAAGTTTGTGGTTTAGTTTCATTAACTTGTAATTAGTTTACTGCAGATTTGTGCCAACTAAGAGGAACCGACAAATGAATGCCATTGACAAGGAAGTGAAATCATCTATCCGTGTTATTATAGAGAAGAAAATGAAGGCGATGCAGGCTGGGGAGACGAACAGCGATGATTTATTGGGCATACTATTGGAATCCAACTTACAAGAAATTAGACAGCAGGGGAACAAGGCATTTGGAATAAGCATTGAGCAGATCATCGATGAGTGCATCCTGTTCTATTTTGCAGGGCAGGAGACTACTTCTGTGATGCTGGTGTGGACTATGATTGTACTCAGCAGATATCAAGATTGGCAAGCTCGAGCTAGAGAAGAGGTTTTGCAGGTTTTCGGGGATAAGAAACCAGATTTCGAAGGGTTGAATGACCTTAAAGTTGTAAGTATAATCTAACCTTAACTCGTTAAGGCTATTCTGAGCAGTGTGAGTACCATAAACTTCATATGCTATATATACTGCAGATCTTACATAGTGCTTGTATTGTCATATCCTCCTTACAGGTGACAATGATTTTATACGAGTCTTTAAGGCTATACCCGCCATTAGCTGGCCTAGGTAGGAGGACCATAGAGGAAACGAAACTAGGAGAAATGGTTCTGCCACCAGGAGTAATGCTGTCGTTACCAACACTCTTGATCCATCTTGACACCGAGATATGGGGTGACGATGCTAAAGAGTTCAAGCCAGAGAGGTTCCGGGAAGGGATAATGAAGGCAACAAATGGCAAGCACGCGTTCTTCCCATTTAGCGGGGGACCTCGAATATGCATTGGTCAGAACTTCGCTTTGGTAGAGGCTAAAATGGCTATGGCTATGATTCTGCAAAGATTCTCCTTTGAGCTTTCCCCTTCTTATGCACATGCTCCATTTAACAGATTGATCACTCAACCTCAGCATGGTGCTCCTCTAATTATGCACAGGCTTTAATATGCTATATGCTTCACTTCCCAGTTCTCAGAATTTCTTTCTGTACTAGTGTACTATATAAACAAATAAATAATATGCTTTGGACAGGCAAGATTTAATGTAAGAACTCATTTCAGTTTAGAGCAATGTATGTACTAATGCATGAACTTTTAATCCTAGTTTTTATAAGGAATAAAATAGACAATGGATACAATAAGAATTTAATTTATCGATAGAATAGACTTGATAAATTGTATTCTAATGTTGGGTTAGATTGAAAATAGAACTATAATAAGCATTCATTATACAAAGTTACTTATCTAATTTTCACGGTGGATCCAATAAACGTGATACTCCTAGAAGGCAAATTATTCTTTGAACTCAAATTCATAGGCAAATTATTCTTTGAACTCAAATCCATCTCGCAAGGTGAATTTGAGTTCAAAATAATGTTGAAAATTTTGTTTGAATTGAATGTAATGAAAAAGTAATTATGTCACATCTAATTTTCCAAGGGGCACTTAATTTACCAGTAGTTTTGACTTTTGAGTTATTAATTATTATCGCCGTCGTCATCCCTGACGTGTCCGCCCAACAGTTGATATATGAGAAACCCAGTTACCCGCCGTGAAATCAAGAACTCACACAGTTCCGGTGACCTCGCCGGAGATGGAGGTGATGATATACACCCTACTGGGAGTGTGCGTTTCGGTGGGTTTGTTCGCGTTCGCATGGGGAGTAATGGGTTGGGTGTGGTTTAAGCCGAAGAAGCTGGAGAAGTGCCTAAAACAGCAAGGCCTCAAAGGGAAACCCTACAGAATCCTCTCCGGCGACATGAAAGAGTTCGCGAAGATGACGACCGACGCCCTTTCCAAGCCCATGAATCTGTCTGATAACATAGCCCCGAGAGTCATTCCGTATTATGTTCACCTCGCCGACAAATATGGTATTCTTCTCAGTCTGCTGTGAGTTCTATCCATTCCAGAATTCTGTTAAATTCAATGATGTTTTGCAGGTAAAAACTGTTATTTATGGATGGGTCCAATGCCAATGGTGTTCATCAGGGATCCTGAGCTAGTAAAGGAGGTTTTGAACAAACATGATCTGTTTCAGAAGCCTAGGAACAATCCATTGGGCAGGAAGTTGGTACGAGGACTTGTGAGCTATGAGAAAGAGCAGTGGGCAAAACACAGAAGACTCATCAATCCTGCCTTCTATTCGGAGAAGCTAAAGGTGTGTTTAATGTTTCTCAAGTTTTGTTCTGTTCTCTCAGACAATAAACATGATTCATACACCTACAATACATCAAGCTATAGTTGATTCCATAATAGTTTGTTGTCTTGTTGAGTTGGTGTAGAATTATAGCAGAGAGATTGTGTCTTACCTGATTTGGTCAAATAGATGGTGTTAAAGTGGAGTAGGACCGGGATCAAATAGCCTAAATTACATACCGTCAATGAGAAGTTTCACTTAAGACTTGTTCCCATTGCATGGTGGGGTTCGATTCTTGATTCTTGATTCTTGATTGCTATTACTTACCACAACACTAGCCTAGGACCGGGGATCACATAGCCTAAATTATATACCGTTATGAGAAGTTTCACTTAAGACTTGTTCCTCACAGCATGGTGGGGTTCGGTTCTTGATTCCTGATTCCTACCACAAATACTAGCCTGGGACCAGGGACGAAATAGCCTAAACTATATGTGGTGGATGAGAAGACTACCTAAGACTTGTTTCCCGCAATGGGTGGGGGATGCCACAAACATTGCGGGTTTGACTTTGGGTTTGCTACTTGTGCGCACAAGTCTACAGTTTGGCAAACCGGAAGACTTGGGTTATAATATAAAAAGCTTTGTAAAGGCAGGGAAGTGTTACTTTATTCCATAAACTTGCTTTACCACTGAACTAGATGATATTTTAACTGCTAGAGTTCTATCTTCAACTCTTGAATTGCAACAGCTTATGCAACCGGCTTTCTTGCTAAGCTGCTCTGAAATGCTGAGCAAGTGGGAGGGGATTGTCTATGGAAAAGGATCATCATATTGTGAGGTGGATGTGTGGCCTGACCTTCAAGCTCTAGCCTGTGATGTGATTTCTCGAACAGCGTTTGGGAGCAGCTATGAAGAAGGAAAGAGGATCTTTGAGCTTCTGAAAGAACAGGCCATGCACTTTGTGGAAGCTGTTCGTCAAGTTTATATACCTGGATGGAGGTAAAATAACGGCTATGTTTGGCAAATCTAGCTGAAAAGGTAGCTGAAAGCTGAAAAGCTATAAGCTAGAAGCTGAAATATGAAGATAGGCGTAGAAATGAAAGTTTGTGGTTTTCATTAAATTGTAATTAGTTTACTGCAGATTTGTGCCAACTAAGAGGAACCGAAGAATGAATGCCATTGACAAGGAAGTGAAATCATCTATGCGTGTTATTGTAGAGAAGAGAATGAAGGCGATGCAGGCCGGGGAGACGAACAACGATGATTTATTGGGCATACTATTGGAATCCAACTCACAAGAAATCAGACAGCAGGGGAACAAGGAATTTGGAATGAGCATTGAGCAGATCATCGACGAGTGCATCCTGTTCTATTTTGCAGGGCAAGAGACTACTTCTGCGATGCTTGTGTGGACTATGGTTCTACTCAGCAGATATCAAGATTGGCAAGCTCGAGCTAGAGAAGAGGTTTTGCAGGTTTTCGGGGATACGAAACCAGATTTCGAAGGGTTGAATGACCTTAAAGTTGTAAGTACATCAATCCAAGTCATACATATATCGTTGACACTAACGTGTTAGATATAAATATAATCTAACATTAACTTTAGATAGTGTATTCGAGACTATTCTGAGCATTGTGAGTACCATAAACTTCATATGCTATATTTTCATATCCTCCTTACAGGTGACAATGATTTTATACGAGTCTTTAAGACTATACTCACCTGTACCTGGCCTAGTTAGGAAGACCATAGAGGAAACGAAACTAGGAGAAATGGTTCTGCCACCGGGAGTACTGCTGTCGTTACCAACACTCTTGATCCATCTTGACACCGAGATATGGGGCGAAGATGCTAAAGAGTTCAAGCCAGAGAGGTTCCGGGAAGGCATAATGAAGGCAACAAACGGCAAACAAGCATTCTTCCCATTTAGCGGGGGACCTCGAATCTGCATTGGTCAGAACTTCGCTTTGGTAGAGGCCAAAATGGCTATGGCTATGGTTCTGCAACGCTTCTCCTTTGAGCTTTCCCCTTCTTATGCACATGCTCCATTTAGAAGAATGATGACTCAACCTCAGCATGGTGCTCCTCTTATTATGCACAGGCTTTAATATGCTATATGGTTCTTCCCAGTTCCCAGAATTCCTCTCTGTACTAGTGTACTATATAAACAAATAAATAAATAATATGCTTTGGACAGGCAAGATTTAATGTAAGAACTCATTTCAGTATAGAGCAACGTATGTACTATGCATGAACTTTCAAGAAATAGAAATCTTATTTTATAATGAATAAAATAGATAATGGAATGATAAGAATTTAATTTTATTGTTTGGCTTGTCAGAAAAAATAGACTTGATAAATTGTATTATAGTGTTTGATTAGCTTAAATAAAATAGAAATGTAATAAGCATTTATTAGACTTAATGTAATGCTGAGCACGAAACCATGCAACACCTTTTCATGGACTGCCACGAGACATTGGCAACACCTTAGGGTTTAGTTTATTTGTTTAGATTTTAGGATTTATTTAATAATGTATTATTCTATATTATTTGATAGATATATTAGGAAGTGGTGCGGTGCAAACCGATCCGAAGGAGCGGAGCGAGGAAGACCTGAGCGAACTCGGACCCGAAAGCGAGCTCCACTTAGACCACGGCTCGAGTGCTGACCCCGGGTCGGTGCTCTGTGACTTCGGGTGGACTTGCGTCGGGGGTCGGTGCCGACCCCGGGTCAGCACCTTGGACC
The DNA here is from genome assembly GCF_003576645.1 of Ipomoea triloba. Lineage (NCBI taxonomy): Eukaryota > Viridiplantae > Streptophyta > Magnoliopsida > Solanales > Convolvulaceae > Ipomoea > Ipomoea triloba. The sequence goes on along the minus strand of NC_044926.1, from coordinate 2,044,793 downwards.
TCGGTTTTGGCCTTAGGTCATGGCTGCAGGTGTTGACCCTGGGTCAACCTTGGACATTAGTTCGGCCTTAGGTCGTGGCTGGTGTCGACCCCGGGTCAGCACCTTGGACCTCGACTGGGTTGCGAACCCCAAGTCGGTATCGGGACTCGGTCAAAGGAGGGTTCGGGGCGCGCGGTCCAAGTTTGTTATAACAACCCCCTTTTTGCGGAGACGGTTAAGTGACTTGACAATATAAAAGGCATTGTATTTGTCTTGTTTAAACATTATATTCTCACTCATTGTTCTAATCTATCATTGTAATAGCATTACATTATCTTGTAATAGCTCGTTTTATTCATCTTCCTTATCCGTTTACTATTTATTACTCATGTCCCATTTTATTTGTCCTACTTACTATTCATTGGTCAAACCAACTCTTTCTTCTTCGTTTATTTTCTTTATTATTTTTTACTTATTTTTACATTTGATTTTTTGTGTTTAATAGTACATTTAGTATAGTTTCTAAATATATAAATTTTGTATATTAATACTAAGCTTAATATTATAAAAAATTGAATTAAAAATAACTTCAGTTAAGTCTTCGTTAATCGAATCAGACACATAAAATGAGACGTAATGAGTATTATTTATCGGGTTTATTAATTCGGACCCATATTAATTAAATACATCATTATTAAAAATTACACTCTAGTATTAACATTACATTTTTAAAGTTAAAAAAAATGTCACAATATTTTATTCTCAATTACGAATTAAAAATCTATTAGATTCTATCAAATAAATGACTAAAATTGTTTTTTTTTTTTTAAAAAAAAATTTCTAGAAACATGTTATATGTATAGTGAGGTATTTGATTGGTTGACAACCTCACCAGTCACCATTTAGTCAAATGATAAAATTTATTTGCATGTGGACACGTGGAGTGTGCATTATGCATTCATTTATTGGGCAATGAACAAGTTGTTGTCTACTATTGTACTCCATAGTAAATAACGACAATGACGTATGATTGAAATGAGATAACTTCATAACTTGGTTAACTTGGACAAGTTAATTGAGCTGTTGAATTAAAAATTATAATATTTCAAATTTAACTTGTGTATATCATCCCTCAAAGATTATATGATAATAATATACACAAGTTAAATTAGTGAGACTGTTAACTTGATAATAACAAAATTACAAATTCGACACTCAACATGAGCAATTTATTGATATTCTTGGTTTTAACAAGTAGCTATAAACAACCTAAAAAAATAATTCATTAATTCTTCTAGAAATGATAAATGCTCAACCATGAAAACTAGGATGGGTCATATGCAACAGAGAAAGTTAGGCATCTCCAACTCAAAATATCAAATTCACTAAATTTTAAACCAAAAGAAATATTTTCAGCATATTCTTACACCATTTTTCTTCCTACACTAAAATGATTTATATTATCATAAATTAAAAATTTATATTAATACTTTAATTATTTTAATATAAACTATAATTGTAATGCAAATAATATTTTTATTCCACAAATTTAATTTTGTTGAACTCATGTATGTGGTGTACGTATGTGCGTTCATTATTGAATAGGTTGTTGTCCACTATTTTAGTACATAATTCTTCTTTTGCACGTAAATACAGGCAACCACGAATGATTGAAATCCATACTTGGGAATGGTCAAGTTACTGGAACTATTATAAAAATAATAAAAATGTCATTCAAATTAATTATTTTTAAATAGTGTTGGTGTAAGATTTTAACAAGAATTTAAAAAATATGTTGGTGTAATAAGATTCGGTGTTAAATTATGTATTGTGCTTATTTGTGCATTCATGCTTATACAATTTCTGTTCACTTTATTTTTTTTTCAATTTTCCTTTCTTTTATCGTTAAATATAATTACATATATATTGTACTAATAATACATTTGCAAATTATTTTTATATTTTACATTTTTATTTATACAAAATAAATTAATTATTTTTTTTGAGTGCAATTAATTATTTATATTCTTTTATAATTTATTTGTAATAATAGTGAAGGGGGGAGGGGGGTGGGTTTGCATACCAGAAAAAATTTATGATTGGTTTTTGGCTAATGGGATGGAGGTTTTTAGATAAATTTTTCTCCAACAAAACATGATTTTTGCATGAGAATTAAAAAAAATGGCGTGTGGAGATACATATGCGCCCAACAGGTGCGTTTCTGAAACACGCTACGAACTTTTATTTATTTATTTATTTTAAATTTTATTGCTTTTTAATTTCGATTTTGTTTTTTTTATTGTTTTATTTATATACTTTAATTTTTGTTAACAAGATTTTAGTTTACTGTTAAAGCAATTAATTTTAATTTGTAAGTATTTAATATTTTAATTTTGTAATTATCATTTTAATTAAATGTAGGTATGTTTATTTTAATTAATTAATTTTTTATTTTATTATAAATTTTAAATAAATAAAAAAATAATTAAAATATGATAATAAAATTGGGGGCCAATAAAAAACTTGAAACTAATGTGTAAATTTTTTTTTTTGAGATTGAGTAAAATAGTGAATAATGAGATAGACTTTTACCTACAAAAAAAATTTGAGGCTGCTGGCTGCTCTTATAAACGAAAGTAATTAATATATCACATCAGAAAGTAACATTTTCCAAGATAAAAGGACAAAATAAAATAAAATGGTACCCACAGTTGGACGGATAAATTTCGAGTAATTATCGGCTTTATCGCCGTCGTCATCCCTGACGCGTCCACACAGCAATCTCGCAATATAACACATTAACACCCATCGTGAAATCAAGAACGCCCACAGCCCCACAGTTCCGGCGACCTCGACGGAGATAGATGGAGGCGATATACACCCTACTGGGATTGTGCGTTTCAGTGGGTTTGTTGGCGTACGCATGGGGAGTGTTGGGTTGGGTGTGGTTTAAGCCGAAGAAGCTGGAGAAGTGCCTAAAACAGCAAGGCCTCAAAGGAAACCCTTACAGAATCCTCTCCGGCGACATGAAAGAGCTCGCGAAGATGACGAGTGACGCCATTTCCAAGCCCATGGCTCTGTCGGATAACGTAGCCCCGAGAGTCATCCCGTATTTTGTTCACCTCGCTAACAAATATGGTATTTTTTATTTTTTTTTTCATTCTTCCCATTCTGCTGTGAATTTCATCCATCACAGAATTCTGTTAAATTCAATGATGTTTTGCAGGTAAAAACTGTTATGTATGGATGGGTCCCATGCCTATGGTGTTCCTCAGGGATCCTGAGCTAATCAAGGAGGTTTTGAACAAATATGATCTGTTTCATAAGCCTAAGAACAATCCACTGGGGAGGAAGTTGGTACGGGGAATTGTGAGCTATGAGAAAGAGCAGTGGGCAAAACACAGAAGAATAATCAATCCTGCCTTCTATTCAGAGAAGCTAAAGGTGTGTGTAATATTTCTCAAGTATTCATATTTCATACACCTATTATACATCTAGCTATTGGATAAGTATTTTAAGTCTAGTATGATAGTTAGAATGCATATTTATGTTTATATATTATATGCTTAACCAACAAATTCTATTGTAGTTTGTTGTCTTGTGCAATTGATGGTGTAAAAGTGGAGTGGCTTACTAGCCTAGATCCTAGCCTCAAATAGCCTAGGACGAATAGTGTAAGACTTTGTTTGGTAAATGATTGTTTGTTAGCTGATAGTCATTAGATGAATTAATAATATTAGCTGTTTGTAGAAAACTAATAGTGGTCAAATAAGCCAAAATGGGCTGATAAGCTAACTATTTTACCAAACAGGTTTAAATATGCTTTGATAAGGTGGGAGTTGTTGCTTTATGAACCACAAAATGACCATCATTGACCTATTAAACTTGCATCACTATATAATGAAAAATGTGACATGCACCACTGGACTAGATAATATTTTAACTGCTAGAGTTCTTGAATTGCAACCAACAGCTTATGCAACCTGCATTCTTGCTAAGCTGCTCTGAAATGCTGAGCAAGTGGGAGGGGATTGTCGATGGAAAAGGATCATCTTCTTGTGAGGTGGATGTGTGGCCTGACCTGCAAGGCCTAACCTGTGATGTGATTTCTCGAACAGCGTTTGGGAGCAGCTATGAAGAAGGAAAGAGGATCTTTGAGCTTCTGAAAGAACAGGCCACGCACTTCATGGAAGCTGTGCGTCAAGTTTATATACCTGGATGGAGGTAAAATAACGACTGTGAGACAATAGGGCATATAAATGAAAGTTTGTGGTTTAGTTTTCGTTAACTTGTAATTACTTTACTGCAGATTTGTGCCAACTAAGAGGAACAGAAGAATGAGCGCCATTGAGAACGAAGTGAGATCATCTATCCAGGTTATTATCGAGAAAAGAATGAAGGCGATGCAGGCTGGGGAGACAAACAAGCATGATTTATTGGGCGTATTACTGGAATCCAACTTGCAAGAAATCAGACAGCAGGGGAACAAGGAATTTGGGATGAGCATTGAACAGATTATCGACGAGTGCATGCTGTTCTATTTTGCAGGGCAGGAGACTACTTCTGCAATGCTGGTGTGGACTATGATTCTACTCAGCAGATTTCAAGATTGGCAAGCCCGAGCTAGGGAAGAGGTGTTGCAGGTTTTCGGGGATAAGAAACCAGATTTCGAAGGCTTGAATAACCTTAAAGTTGTAAGTAATATTCATTTCATACATGGTTGACAATAGCTAGTGGCCTAGTGCTCATCTTGGACCTCGTTCGATCTTGTCTTATCCTCCTTACAGGTGACAACGATTTTGTACGAGTCTTTAAGGCTATACCCGCCAGCAGGTGGACTAGCTAGGAGGACCATAGAGGAAACGAAGCTAGGAGAAATGATTCTGCCACCGGGGGTAATGCTGTCATTACCGATATTCCTGATGCACCTCGACACTGACATATGGGGCGAAGATGCTAAAGAGTTCAACCCCGAGAGGTTCAGCGAAGGGATAATGAAGGCCACAAACGGCAAACAAGCATTCTTCCCATTTGGCGGGGGGCCTCGAATATGCATTGGTCAAAACTTTGCTTTGATAGAAGCTAAAATGGCAATGGCTATGATTCTGCAACGCTTCTCGTTCGAGCTTTCTCCTTCTTACGCGCACGCTCCATTTTCGCGGGTGACCACTCAACCTCAGTATGGTGCTCCTCTGATTATGCACAAGCTTTAATATGCTTCTTCCCAGTTCTCAGAAATCCACTAATATGTAGGCTTGAGCCAAGTTTCTATATGTTCTGTACTCTTTGAAAGTTTACTGCAGACTGAATCTGCCCTTCTCTGTGTATAAACAAATAAATGTATGATGTGCTTTGGACATGCAAGATTTAATGTGAGAATTCATTCCAGTTTAGAGCAATGTTAATCACTATGAATAGACTAGATAGAAGGAAAATAATAGTTAATAAGAAGAATAATGGCTCTGAACCACTCCTAAATTTCCCCGCTCATATTCTCCTCATGATGTGACTTTTATTCATTGGGTGTCTGTGAGTTAGCTGTCCTACCACTAATTAAAAAAGAATTTAATAACTAATTAAATAATATTGCACTATAGCATACAAGATTGATTGGATAAGAAAAATAAGGGTCCGTTTGAAAAATAGGAAAATGACTTCAGGAAATTTTTTTTTGAAAAATGAGTTATTTTTCAGAAAGCATTTTCGTTATTAGTGCTTGGTTGCATTCTGAAAAATTGTCTTGGTATGTTTGGTTCATTTTTTGGAAAATGAGCATAATTATTTCGAGTGATTTGTTGCACCACTGTTGCAAATGGAAAATAACTTCCCAAAAAAAGAGAAGTAATTTTTTGAAAAATTTCTTTTATTTCTTATTGACCACACCCTTATTTTTTGTTGACTTCTATTTCTTCATTTAAGTCAAACACTGAAAACCCGAAAAAAAATAATTTTTTTTTCGGGTTTCCAAACGCACCCTAAGAAAGACATCTAAGATAGCAAGAAAAACATGAAGTGTCATCCAATATAGTAATTACTTTCTTTTTTTTTTTGAATACTACTAACTCTATTACAATGGTTTAATATAGGGTTCGATGCCACTGGACCACAAGGTCCTTGGCAGTAATTACTTAATAGTTATACTTGCAAGTTGCAAATTGCAATAAGTGGTGAAACAAGATGAATTGCACTTTCCTCAAACTTATCCCTTTTTATAAATATCAAATTATTTAAGATCATTTTTTTTTGCTACGATTTAAGATCATTTCTAAAAAGTGAAAATGCCAAAATTTTAACTACACAAAGGAGATTTTTTTAAAAAAAAAAAAAAAAAAAACTACACAAAGGAGACATTTTTTGCAAAATGAAAGTGATAAAAGATTAAAAGGACAGAATGGAAGGGAACCGAAACTTGGACGAATCAGTTTCGAGTCATTATCACCACCGTCGTCATCCCTGGCACGTCCTCACACCCCTCTTAGCTCTCTATATAACACCCGCCGTGAAATCAAGAAAACCCACAGTTCCGATTGCCTCGCCGGAGACAATGGAGGTGATATACATCATACTGGGAGTGTGTTTTTCAGTGGGTTTGTTGGCATACGCATGGGGAGTGCTGGGTTGGGTGTGGTTTAAGCCGAAGAAGCTCGAGAAGTGCCTAAAACAGCAATGCCTTAAAGGAAACCCTTACAGAATCCTCTCCGGCGACATGAAAGAGCTCGCGGAGATGACGAGTGACGCCATTTCCAAGCCCATGAATCTCTCTGACGACCACATAGCCCCAAGAGTCATTCCATATTATGTTCTGCATGTCAACAAATATGGTATGTTTTCCATGCTTTTGTTCTTGTGCTGTGAATTCCATCCATCCCAGACTTCAATTCAAGTAAATGAAGCTAAAAGCTATGATCTTTTGCAGGTAAAAGCTGTTATGTATGGATGGGTCCAACGCCTATGGTGTTAATCAGGGATCCTGAGCTAATAAAGGAGGTTTTAAACAAACATTATCAGTATCAGAAGGCTAGGGCCAACCCACTGGGCATGAAGCTGGCAAGAGGACTGGCCAACTATGAGAAAGATCAGTGGGCAAAACACAGAAGATTACTCAATCCTGCCTTCTATACTGAGAAGCTAAAGGTGTGTGTGTATGATGTTTCTCAACTTTGCAACAGTCAACTTGATAATATTTTGAGATAACCCACTAAGTTGGTCAGTTGATTTGGTAACTACATGGTTACAAGCTCGACTCCTAACAGGTGGAGCCTATTAGCATGACCTTCTTGATTTGAGTCGGTCAGTTATGAACAATTTAGACTAGTTTACTGATCCTTTGATGGCTAGGTCGCTATTGGCAAGGTCACAAGGTTATAAGTTCGATTCCTAACAGGAGGAGCTTGTTGGCCTTCTTGATTTGAGTCTTTCAGTTATTGACAATTTAGGTTAGTTTACTTCATTGTGATTCTTTGTTGACTAGGTCAGTGTTGGCTAGGTCACAAGACTGTATACAGTTACCCTGGGAACAGTTACCCTGGGATAGTGGTGGCTAAGTTACAAGACTGGATTTACCCAGTCATCCTGTAATAGTTTTTCTTGTCACTCAAAAAAGGAAAAAAAAAACTTGATAACATTTTACTGTTACAACTCTTGCAACAGCTTATGCAACCGGCATTCTTGCAAAGCTGCTGTGAAATGATGAGCAAGTGGGAAGGGATTGTCTCAGGAAAAGGAGCTTGTGAACTGGATGTGTGGCCTGATCTGCAAGGCCTAACCTGTGATGTGATTTCTCGAACGGCGTTTGGGAGCAGCTATGAAGAAGGAAAGAGGATCTTTGAACTCCAGAGAGAACAGGCCACGCTCGTCATAGAAGCTTTTCGTCAAGTTTATGTACCTGGATGGAGGTAACATAACAAACACTGTCACATAATATGCATAGATAGTATATGAATTATCATTAACTAGTAAGGTTAGTGCAGATTTGTGCCAACTAAGAGGAACAGAAGAATGAATGCCATTGAGAAGGAAGTGAACTCATCAATCCGGGGTATTATAGACAAGAGAATGAAGGCGATGCAGAGTGGGGAGACGAACAATGATGACTTATTGGGCATATTACTGGAAACCAACTTACAAGAAATCAGACAGCAGGGGGGTAAGGAATTCGGAATGAGCATCGAAGATGTCATCGAGGAGTGCAAGCTGTTCTACTTTGCAGGGCAGGAGACTACTTCGGTGATGCTGGTGTGGACTATGGTTCTCCTCAGCAGATTCCAAGATTGGCAAGTGCGAGCTAGAGAAGAGGTGTTGCAGGTTTTCGGGGATCAGGAACCAGATTTCGAAGGATTGAATAGCCTTAAAGTTGTAAGTATTCTAGACACCACATCAATCCAAATCATACATAATGCTCGTCTTGATAACCTCATGTGATATCCTCTTTACAGTTGACAATGATTCTGTACGAGTCTTTAAGGCTATACCCGCCAATAATTGACATAGTTAGGTGGACCGTGGAGGAAACTAAACTAGGAGAAATAGTTCTGCCACGAGGGACAATGCTGATGTTGCCTACACTCTTGATGCATGTTGACAGTGAGATATGGGGTGACGATGCCAAAGAGTTCAAACCCGAGAGGTTCAGGGAAGGTATAATGAAGGCGACAAATGGTAAACAAGTATTTTTCCCATTTAGCGGGGGACCTCGAGTATGCATTGGTCAAAACTTTGCTATGGTAGAAGCTAAAATGGCTATGGCTATGATTCTGCAACGCTTCTCGTTTGAGCTTTCCCCTTCGTACGCACACGCTCCATTTTCAAGGGTGACCACTCAACCTCAGCATGGTGCTCCTCTAATTATGCAGAAGCTTTAATATGCTTCTTCCCAGTTCCCGAAAAGCCACTGATCTGTAGTCTTGAATCAAATTTCTATGTATTATGTACTATGTAATGTTTACTGCAGACTGAATCTACCCTTCTCTATATATGAACAAATAAACAATTTGCTTTGGACAGGCAGGAGTTAATGTGAGAATTCATTTCAGTTTAGAACAATGTTACCTATGAACAGACTAGACAGAAGGAAAATCATTTGTGTATAAATAGTCATTCCATATTTCAGATGCAATAGAGTCTTGCAACTGAGAAACCTGTTCTAAATGCTCGGTTTCAAATGGAATGTTTAAAACCTGTGTCTCAATAGGCTGTTCGGTTTCCAAAGGTGGCATTGGATCCTCCTGTGCCAATCCCGCTTCCTGATCGTAGATTTTAAAGATCCAGTCTTCTGGATTCTCCTCGCGGATGAAGTTGTGTATCGCGCATGCTGCTACAACGAGCTTCACCTGTGTTTGCAGAGGGTACGAAGGAGCGGCCATCAAAATGGGAAAACGCATCTTCAGTGCTTCAAAAGTGCGGGCAGTAACACTTCGCAGCAAAGAGTGTCGATGGTTAAAGAGCTTCTTGGCATCTTGAGGAAGGAAGCCACCGTCGAATTCAAGAAAGGCATAAGAAGAATCACGATATGGAGCGATGAAACCTGGGATGTTTGCATATTTACCATCCACTAGGTAGTATTTACCTGAAACCCATTAATAAATTTCTTATCACTAAAAAGGAAGACACAGACAAATTTCAAACATCTCATAAGTCTTAGGGCAGTTCCAGTTTTGCAGATTCATCTTTATACCTTCAGGCACTTGAAGCTTATTCCGTCTTGTCAGAGCAGAATTTAGAACTCGCATATCTGGTGCTGAACCTTCCCAACCAGCTAATACATAATGGAATTTCATATCAAAAGAGCACGCTGCAATAACATGTTGCGAGAGAATGCCATTCTTATTCCGAAAAGGCCCTTGTTCATCAACACCTACTGTCACAGGGAAATGTATGCCATCAACTGCCCCAACACAATCCTGATAACGGTTCTAATATGTAAGGATCATTATAATTGATCATAGTCGAAGACACAAGCAAAACAAAGCTATTTATTTACCTTAAAATACGGATAAAATCGAGGATCGTCTTGAATTTGTGGTGGAATATCAGACCCTGGAGGCTTAAAGAGATCCAGTGAAATGGTCATGATTGCATTCAAAACATTGTTAAAATGGCGACTGATGGTTTCGCTTGAATATTTGAAAAGTTCTTGAACTGCACGGGTTCTCAGATTGCGACCAAGAATGAACATAAATATAGCTACTTGCTCCTCGATCTTGATTCTATTCGTGTGACGTAAGAGGCCCCTTGCTTTTACCATATCACACAACTTGTAGAAAACATGTTTATCCATACGAAAGTTCTCCAAGCAGACTTCGTTTTCACCCTTAAGAACACCATCTACAAATTTTGTACCATGAGATGCTAAAGAATTGCTCGGTTCCCTTGATATAGAGGTCTCTAAAGCGTCATCCTTTGCATCACCTGAGCTCTCCATGGCAAAGCAACCTTCTGCATCCACAAAAATTCCAAATAACCATAATTTCACTGTAAAGAAACATACAGACCAATCCAGTGAAGAACATCAAAAAGCTTTTCAAAGTCTTTAAAAAAAGCCCAATTTTACATCCCTTGGGAAGAATTCTGGTCTTGCCTACAAAAGGAAAAATTCCTTACGCCCCCAAGGCCCCTACACCTAGTCCCGACAGGATAGTGGAGGGGTAAATTATGGTGACTCAGCAGCCCATTAGGTGGGATGACCAGTATCAGGTGCCCACCAACGGGTGCCAAGGCTCAATCATGTTTCCTTGCTCACAATCTACCACCTAGAACCAACTAAGCTACCCGTGCGGGTTGACATAAACTAGTGTGGACAATGTGGCTTTCTGGAATGAAGTCTGGCCTTGAAAGAAACTATCTGCAGATTGGTACCAACAATAATGATAGAAGTGGGGCACTGCTAAACCTAAACAATTTGTATAGTTTTGTTTTCACACTACTAAATAATATATTCCTACACAGAAATACAGAACTGAAGAGACACACATGGCACAAAGATATAGACAAGTTCTCCAATAAAACATGAATCATCTGGTGTTCAAAAAGGTGTCTTTAGAGCCCTAATTACACCATTGTCTTCAATTAGTTGACTTCTAAGAACATGAGAGAAAGAAAAACCAGTAAAAGTTCCAAAATTGAAACTCAAAGAATTAGAAAAAGATCAAATTTTGTTCTAAAAAGAAAAAAGAAAAGAAAAGAAAAAGATCAAATTTTTTTTGAATTCCAAATTCAAGCTGCGTACCTAGAGTGTTGTCTTTCTGCTTTTTCACATTCCTGAACGTTGAAGCTGCGGAAATTTGAACAAGTATTATGAACTTCTGGGGTTCGCACTCGAATGCATACCCGACCCGACAATAAGGCTAGGGTTTAACCTCGTTTCAATATGGAATAAGGGTCACATACTGTAAAGTAAATACCCAAAATAGTCCCTCGACTATAGCATAATTCACAAATTGGCCATTGACTTATGATTTTAACCAATAACATCCTTAACTTTTGATTTTTGACCCAATTTGGTCCTCCGTTAGTATGCCCGTTTGTTGACCGTGAGATCCGAGGACAGAGTAGTAATTTCACTCCTTTATGCCGCGCAGATCACTAAGCCTCTGTTCTCCTCCATCGTCAAGCCCTTCGTCGACTCCATTTTCCACGAGCAGGACCACAACTCCTAGATCGGCGCCTCGCTTTGCCTCGCCGCCGCGATTGAGGCCACGCCGGACCCTGACCCAGCCGAGTTGAGGAAGCTGCTTCCGAAGCTCTACAAACTGGTGAAGAATGATTGCTTCAAAGCGAAGCCATCGCTGCTCTCTCTGATTGGTAGCATCGTGAGTGTTGGCGGTGCCGCCAATAGAACTGTGCTCAACGACCTAGTCTCCACTCTCGTTGACTCCACAAGAGCTGCAATGGCCATGGCCACGATAGAGATGACTAGACCAGTACCGATTCTTTGTAAATGAGTTATGCCCATTTCACTCTTGGTGATCTTCCTAGCAAATGGGATGATTATATAGTTGTACACTAGTGCTAGTACCATGACAAAGAGAACTGGAAACACTGGAAGAGAAGCCGGTGGAATCCTTAAAGAGCCAATCTTTGTGTTCATGGTGGCTGCTTGCTGGACTGAAAATGTGGACAGCTGAGCTATGCAGCAGTTCAGCATAATAGTAGACATGAATATGGGCAGTATTCTGAGGACTATCTTAACTTCTTCTACTTCTTTGACAGTACAATATAGGGATGGGAAATCTGGCTTCTCGATTGCTGCTTTGTTAAGGAATCCATGATCCTCCGTTGCATTCTGAATTTCTGCCTTTGCTTTAGAGCGTCCTTCTTCATCACTAGTCTCAGTTCCACTCATGCTAGCAATAACATTTCTAGGATTCTTACGAAGAAAAGAATTGCACAGTGTTGCAGCCAGGACCTGTTAAAAATAAATTTATCGCTGAGTGTTACCTTTTGGGTGCTATGAAAGATACAATTGTAGTCTTTGTTAGCTGTACCTTGATCTGCGCGGCAATGGACGAAACGGCCTCGACGCAGGCGCCGCGGACGGCGAAGTCGGGGTCGCGGAGGCGGTGGAGGACAAAGGTTTGTCGCCAAAAACATAAAGGAGTGAAATTACTACTCTGTCCTCGGATCTCACGGTCAATAAACGGACATACTAACGGAGGACCAAATTGGGTCAAAAATCGAAAGTTAAGGATGTTATTGGTTAAAATCATAAGTCGATGACCAATTTGTGAATTATGTTATAGTCGAGCGACCATTTTGGGTATTTACTCCATACTGTATCATTGATAGCATTTTAAACATTTATTCCTTCCAATTTAGTCCTTTATGTTTTCACCTTTAACACATTTAACCCTTTTTTCTTTTAAATTTTGTCCTTTACGTTCAAGAACGCGACTTTTTGCTTCCTCGAGGAAGGAGGAGCGATGTCATGCGTGGCGGCGAGGCGTATAGTTCAGCAGAGATGTTCGGTTTTCAGAATAGACCATTACGCTTGCATAGAACTCCTCGAAGCCTCTATAGAGTCGAAGTCGCTTGCGCAAGGCAAAGCAATTCATCAAGCCATCGTTAAAAACAATCATTGTTTCACCAATAGTTCAATCCTTCTCGACAAGCTTACTCGTTTCTATATCTCCTGCAGAAGACTTGAGCTCGCTCGGCGCGTTTTTAATTCAATTCCGAGCCCGATTAGGAGGGAAAAATCTATCTTGTGGAACCAAATGATCAGAGCCTATGCTTGGGATGGGCCACTTGAGGGAGCCGTTGAGTTGTACTATGAAATGGTGAAGTGTGGAGTTAGACCCACCAAATACACGTACCCTTTTGTGTTAAAGGCTTGTTCGGGGCTGCAGGATTTGGAGAATGGGGTGAGGATTCATGAAGATGCGGAAAGGCAGGGTTTTGGTAATGATGTTTATGTTTGCACTGCTTTGGTTGATTTTTACGTGAAGTGCGGGTGTTTGGTTGATGCACGGGAGGTGTTTGATGGAATGCGTGAGAGAGATACTGTGGCGTGGAATGCATTGATTGCTGGATGTTCTTTGCATGGTTTGTATGGGGATATGAGGAGCTTGGTCCTGGAAATGCAGAAATCGGGGTTGGATGCCAATTCTTCAACTATGGTAGCCATGCTGCCAGCAATTGGGGAGGGAAAGAAGCTGAGAGAAGGGAAGGGTGTGCATGGGCATTGTTTGAGAAGGGGTTTTGTTGGAGATGTAGTTCTTGATACTGGGATTCTGGATGTGTATGGGAAATGTAAGCAGTTGGATTATGCATGGAGGATTTTTAGTGCAATGAGTTTCAAGAATGAAATCACGTGGAGTGCAATGATTGGGGCGTGCATAACGTGTGATTCTGCACTAATGGGCTTGAAGCTCTTTGAGAAGATGAGGCTGGAATGCAATTTCAGTCTTTCCTCTGTTATGCTTGCGACAGTCATTCGAGCTTGTGCTAAGCTAATTGATCTGAGGAGAGGGAAATGGATACATTGTCAAACTGTTAAGATGGGATCTCATTTGGATCTAATGGTTAGCAACACACTTCTTTCTATGTATGCAAAGTGTGGGAGGATAGATGACGGGATGAGGTTATTTAAGGATATGCATTTGATAGATTCTGTCTCATATAGTGCTATAATTTCAGGGTGCGTGCAGAATGGTAATGCAGAAGAAGCTCTACGGTTTTTTCAGAAGATGCAACATTCTCGCGTTGAGCCAGATCTCTCAACCATGATGGGATTCTTGCCAGCTTGTTCACAGTTAGCTGCTCTACAGTATGGAGTTTGTGGCCATGGTTACTCCATAGTCCATGGATTCACGACAGATGTTTCAATTTGTAATGCCCTAATTGACATGTACTCGAAGTGTGGTAAGGTCGAACTGGCTAGGCTTGTTTTTGAGAGGATGTATACAAGAGATGTTGTCTCTTGGAATGCAATGATTTCTGGATATGGAATTCATGGTCATGGGAAAGAAGCAATTTCAGTGTTCAATGATATGTTGAATGTAGGCCAAAAACCAGATGAGATTACTTTCATCAGTCTCTTATTTGCTTGCAGCCACTCAGGTCTCGTTGCCGAAGGGAAGCATTGGTTCCATACCATGTGTGAAGAATTCAAGATTGTTCCGAGGATGGACCATTATTTATGCATGGTGGATCTTTTGGGCCGTGCTGATCTTCTCGACGAGGCCTACAGTTTAGTCCAAGCAATGCCATTCGAGCCTGATGTCCGCATATGGAGTGCTTTGCTTGCAGCTTGTAGAATCTATAGAAATATTGAACTTGCAGAAGAGGTTTCAAATAAAATTCATAGCCTAGGGCCAGAAAGTCCGGGTAATTTTGTTCTTTTATCGAACCTATATAGTACTGCAGGGAGATGGGATGATGCTGCTCATATTAGAATTGTGCAGAAGGATTCAGGCTTTAAGAAGAGCCCCGGGTGTAGTTGGGTTGAAGTAAATGGTAATGTCCATGCATTCGTTGGCGGGGATCAGTCTCACCCACAGTTGGCCAAAATCAATGAAAAACTAAACGAACTGTCTTTCGAGATGAAAAAATTAGGGTATAGGTCAGAATTTGATTTTGTGTACCAAGATGTTGACGATGAGGAGAAAGAGCAAATTCTTCTTTATCACAGCGAGAAGCTTGCTGTTGCGTTTGCCTTGCTTAATCTTAAACCCAGCAAGCCCATTCTTGTCACCAAGAATTTGCGGGTCTGTGTTGACTGCCATACTGCACTGAAATACATCACCACCATCACAAAAAGAGAAATAACCGTGAGGGATGCAAGCCGGTTTCATCATTTCAGAGATGGGGTGTGCAGCTGTAAGGATTTCTGGTGAAACGGTGAAAGAGAGAATATCCTAACTCCTTAGCGTTTTAGAGCCCGGAAGTCGTTTGCCACAAGCGTTAGTCTATAACGATAGGCTACACCTTGTGGTCAAAGAAATACCCGCTAACTGATGGCACAAAACTGACAGAAGTAAGTATATCAGTCTTGTTGAAAATCGAAATAGGTTTACTATAACCGCCTTACATTTTGGCTTGCATTGCTACATAAAGTGTTTGTAGATTCTGTTTTCCTTTATATGCCTTGACACTGTTGTGTTTTCCTTTCAACCGTTTATCCTGTATAGCGTAGAGCCGTAGAGAAACAGAATTACCTGCAATTTTTATCTTCAACAAGCAACACTTTGGTTTGTCGGGATGGGGAAATATGCTTCTTGATCTGCTATTGTGTGGTGAGGATTGAATTGAGAATTTAGTCATATGAAGCTAGGCAAAATATGTGAATTTCACCCTTTAGCACACTATTTTAAATGCATTTGGAATCTTCATCTATTAATAAGCTAAGAAATTCTTGATGCCTTTTACACACTGCAGTGACAATAATAGTTTTGGAATTGGATTCTTTGCTTGATATCTACTTTGATGGTCTCTTGTTCCAGAAATTGGCCACCACAAAAGGACAGTCTTTTCATTCAAAAAGGAATATCTTTTCAGCTAGAACCTAATAAACAATGGTTTGAGTTTGTGCCTAAGAGCCCCAACCAAATTCTTGATCTGTTTTCGTCGAGAAGAGCCCCAAACATGAGTGGGAGTGGCCATTATTATGACTATATGCCAGATCAGGTTCAGAGATATGTGCAGAGAGATGAGTTTGAGAGCGTCCATAGCCTTCCTGGTCGGTACAACTGGAACAGATCGCAGCCCGGATTTCCTCGCTCTCCTCCGGTTGAAGAGCTGGGTAATCAGTACAACTGGAGCAGAACCCAACCCGGATTTCATCACTCTCAGCTAGACGAGCCTGGTAATCAGTACAACCGGAACAGAATTCAAACCAGATTACCTCACTGGGAAGAGCCTCCCGTAAGCCCATCCTTCACCTCTATGTATGTTTTGCCCGTGAATAATAGACTTCTTCCTCTAACCTAATTTCTTGTTGCACATTTGCACGCAGTCCTTCCCGAGCCAGGACCCAGGCTATCCTCGAAGGTTGCCAAATCCAAGGAGACCCATAGGAGCGCCTCTCAGATTCAACAGGTACTCTATTAGTTCCATATGCAATTCTCTGCAGAACATTTGATTGCTAGTCTATGGTTTCAAACTTTCAATGATAGTTTAAGCACTTTTGCTCATATCACAAAACACTTCTTCATGGCTAGCGCCATTTGAACCAACTGTGATCTTGTGAGTTCTTCAATCGTAACGTGATATGGTAACCAAATTGCAGCGTTCAATCAGGAAATAGGCCACCAGCCCCGCCACGCCCCCCAATCCGAGTTGTTGTTCTTGAAGACAGCGTGTCAGCAAATGCTTGGCAAACTCAATTGGCTCGAATGGATCAGTCTCCTCCTTCTCGTTCTCCTCCTCCTCCTTTTCGGATGTTCATGCAGCAGCCCGAAGATGATAGTCCTCAGTCCTCGACCAACGAGTCCAAGCTAACCACAGACGAGCAACACAAGGTGTTGGCTAAGCTCAGGAAAGAAATTTACAACCCTGCAACAACTCTCCCGAACCTCTACTTCAGGGACAGGAACCACACCGCACAGACGCAGGAGGCGTCGAAGGACAAAGACGAGAACTGGAAGAGGTGCGCGGTTTGCCTGGAAGATTTCGAGGCCCGGGAAGTCGTGACTCTCACTCCCTGCAACCACATGTTTCATGAGGACTGCATTGTCCCCTGGGTTAAGAACCATGGGCTGTGCCCTGTCTGCCGCTTCGCCATTTGTGAGAGGCTCAAGGAGAATGCCGCCCCGCCTGCGCCTCCAAGACGCACCGGGGTTCCTCCCCCTCGCCGTCTCTTTCCTCCTCCCCCGCCTCCGTCTCGTGATAACGACATGTTTGCCATAATGAGAGCGCTTGTGTTGGAGGATGACTATGAGTTGCAGAGCATGATACCTGCTCTGTTGGGAAGATAAGCAGAGAAGGCGTAAACTAATGTCCTCAACGCAACAACACCCTTGAAAGAGTTGATCCCAAGTTGAAGTTCAACTAGACCGCAGAATGTGCCGATACCAATGTTGTATGAAAAACAAATAAATCAATATCTTGAATTTACTTCCAAAACTTGAACAAGTATGCAATACTGAATCCCTGAAGAATAAAATAAGAATACTATTTAAGTTCATCGTTATTTTTTCATATCCACTCCAAAAATCCATTCAGATGACAAATCACATCAAAATTTGCATCAATCTTTGATTTACAAGAAAGCTTGCGACCAATACTTGAAGGTACACTCTGAGTGAAGCTTGTTTTGTGATCTTAATTAGCAAAAGGCGATAACTAGATTGTCCATAATTAACTAGTTCAAATCAAGAATGTCAGTAGATAGTTTATAATTACCAAATTCACTGTTTGACTAGCATAATTGAGATTGTAACATTTTGCATCAATCTTGTGCTTGAAGCGTATACGCAATTGAAAGAACTCCACAGTGTGAATGTTCCTTAATGATACAAAAACATACAAATCAAAATGTCAATTTGAACCCAAAACTTTCACGACAGGTTCAGAACCAAGCCACCAAGGCAAAGGCAAAAAACATGAAGACGATATTGACCCAAGTAGCCAACTAACATATGAATGGAGAGGAAAAATGATTTTTATATACAATGGAAAAATTAAAAATTAAAAAAAAAGTATTAAATATCCTATGAATACAACATCAAGTACTGGGTTAATAGTCTTTCAACTATTATGGTATTATTTCTGTTAATTTCAAATTCAAACCTACTCATTAAGTAATCAAGTTGAGCTTAATCTTTTATATATAGTTTAAATTTGAACTCTATTTGAATCAATCAAACTGAATCCAAACCTTATTAAACTCAATTCAGCTCAAATCTAAGCGGCTAAACTCGGGCCAGCTTATTTCGAATTTGATCTGACCCAACCCGACCTAACTTATTTTTCTATAATCTCTTAAAAGGTTGAATCCTTAATATCAAGAGATCATTATATCAACCCGACCGAATATTGGGGAGAAAAATGCCAAATTTCGTCGCAGAAAAAAAAAAATCTAAGAATTGTGGAAGTGTTTGTAGGAATTGTAGACCCGTAGCATTCACTGAGAAGAAGCCACGTATGCCATTCCCAAACCACATCCATTCCCTGTAAATTACCTTCCACCTCCTATTTCCTTTCCAAACCCTTTCTTCCTCTCACTCACTCTCTCTCTCTCTCTCCTCAGCTCTCGCCAAATTTTCAGGTAAAGTCTGCAGCTTTTTAATCTCTTTTCAGCAGTTATGGTTCCAATAATTACATCTTGTTGGTAGGAATAGCGTTCGGTATACTTGTAGTAATGCACAAATAGCAAAATCAAGATTCATGGGTAGTTTATGTTTCTTCAATATTGTGTGTTTTTATGGACTTTGTATTCACCTTAGTAGATGACTTTGCGCAGTGGAGCTATTGGGTTCTTGAAATCAGAGGAATTAGAAGCTTTATTAAGTATAATTAGCTGTTTTTTCCCCAGATTTGTCACTAATATATGTAAAGATTGCTACTTTAGCACAGAAGATTACTTTGTGTTATTTTTTTATTAAGTTTGGTCATGGTGAAAGGATGCAGAGTTCATTTCAAGAGTTAAATTAAAGTTGAAGCATAAAAGATAGACAAGACAAGATGTGAATTGAAATTTGGAACAAAATTGAATCTTGAAATAAATCTTTGATTCATCTTTATTTATTCTGGTATCTATATCGCCATTCTTGATATCAAATTGTCATTTGGGATTTGATTTGCCTCTAGATTATGTCGTGTTGTATGTATTTTCTTCGATTTCATTTGTTGAAGTGGTATGCAACGTGTGCAGATTACTGGGAATTTGCCAAGATGGCAACTTCATCAGTGTGCATAGCGGGAAATGGTTTATCCACCCACAGAACACGGACAAACTTCAGCAAAGAAATTTATGGAAGGCACCTTTTATTTGCTTCACGCTTGTCATCACGTAGTAAGACATCAAAAGTTGTCGTTGCAAAGGCGTCCCTGGACCAGAATTCGCGTGAGGGGAGAAGAGGCTTTTTGAAATTATTACTCGGGAATGCTGGTCTTGCTGTACCTGCATTGTTAGGTAGCGGGAAAGCTTATGCGGAGGAACAAGGGGTCTCCAACTCGAGGATGTCTTATTCTCGATTTTTGGAGTACTTGGATAAGGATAGGGTGAAAAAGGTAGATTTGTTCGAAAATGGAACCATAGCTATTGTTGAGGCAATATCCCCAGAGTTGGGCAATCGGGTTCAGAGAGTTCGGGTGCAGTTACCCGGGCTCAACCAAGAACTCCTTCAAAAGTTCAGGGAAAAGAATATTGATTTCGCTGCACACAATGCTCAAGAGGACTCTGGCTCTCTATTATTTAACTTGATTGGAAACTTGGCGTTCCCGCTTATCTTGATTGGGGGTCTATTCCTATTATCAAGGCGGTCTTCTGGAGGAATGGGTGGGCCCGGCGGTCCTGGTTTCCCGTTGGCCTTTGGTCAATCAAAAGCTAAGTTCCAAATGGAACCGAACACTGGCGTGACATTTGATGATGTTGCTGGTGTGGATGAAGCGAAGCAAGATTTTATGGAGGTGGTGGAGTTCTTGAAGAAGCCCGAGAGGTTTACTGCAGTTGGAGCACGCATCCCTAAAGGAGTTCTTCTTGTCGGCCCTCCTGGTACCGGGAAGACCCTACTAGCCAAAGCCATAGCTGGTGAAGCCGGTGTTCCTTTCTTCTCAATTTCAGGTTCAGAGTTTGTCGAGATGTTTGTTGGTGTTGGTGCATCTCGTGTGCGTGACCTTTTCAAGAAAGCCAAGGAAAACGCTCCCTGCATTGTATTTGTTGACGAAATTGATGCTGTTGGGCGGCAAAGAGGAACCGGTATTGGCGGAGGGAATGACGAGAGAGAGCAAACTCTTAACCAACTCCTGACAGAAATGGACGGTTTTGAAGGAAACACCGGAATCATAGTTATTGCCGCCACTAATCGTGCTGATATTCTCGACTCAGCCTTGTTGAGGCCTGGTCGGTTTGATAGACAGGTATACCACCGCATATATATATTTGCTTTCCTCCTGAATTATCACGTAACGAAATGCTAAATTCGAAATTGTGCTGCAGGTGACTGTTGATGTTCCCGATATTAAGGGAAGAACGGAGATCTTAAAGGTTCATGCCAGCAATAAGAAGTTCGATTCCGATGTATCTCTCGAAGTAATATCAATGCGGACACCTGGTTTCAGCGGGGCTGATCTAGCTAACCTCTTGAACGAGGCAGCCATACTGGCTGGTAGACGGGGTAAAACAGCCATCTCGTCTAAAGAGATCGATGATTCAATTGATAGGATTGTTGCGGGAATGGAAGGGACAACTATGACAGACGGCAAGAGCAAAAGTCTAGTGGCATACCATGAAGTTGGCCATGCCATTTGCGGGTGAGTGCAAAATGACACTTCTATTTATATCTCGTAAAGAACCAAGTTATTTAAGTGATGTTCATTTATCTTCAATTCAAATCTAATAGTGATGTAAATGAACCGAAAATTCTGCCATTTTAGTTATCCTCTACGAATTTGCTGCAAATAGCTGGTTTTATGGTGATCTTAAGTTGAACCCGAAGCAAATGTACACGTAAATAACGTCTCTTGCATTCCATGTCATGCAGTACTCTCACTCCTGGACACGATGCTGTTCAAAAAGTCACACTAGTCCCACGTGGTCAAGCAAGGGGTCTGACATGGTTTATTCCATCAGATGACCCGACCTTGATCTCTAAACAACAGCTCTTTGCGAGAATTGTTGGAGGGCTTGGTGGAAGGGCTGCAGAGGAAGTTATCTTTGGAGAGCCCGAGGTGACGACTGGTGCAGCTGGTGATTTGCAACAGATCACCGGTTTGGCGAAACAGGTATATAAAACATTTTGTCGAGAGTGAATGAAATGCGAAAACTGAAAAGATCCCCCTCCCTTTATTCTCGAGAACTTTGCTGAGGGTCCTTGTGTATCTTTTCACAGATGGTTGTTACTTTTGGGATGTCTGAAATTGGGCCTTGGTCACTCATGGACTCGGGGGCTCAAAGCGCCGATGTTATCATGAGAATGATGGCCCGCAACTCCATGTCGGAAAGGCTTGCAGAAGACATAGACGCGGCTGTCAAGAGGATCTCGGACAGTGCATACGAGATTGCATTGACCCACATCCGGAACAACCGGGAAGCCATTGATAAGATCGTGGAAGTCCTTCTCGAGAAGGAGACGATGAGTGGAGATGAATTCCGCGCAATTCTATCAGAGTTTGTCGAAATCCCTGCTGAAAACCGCGTTCCTCCAGCAGTACCAGCCCCAGCAACTGTATGATAGCATCATATGTATACTTGGATTTGTGATTTCAGGTGACTTTTATGTGTCCCTAATCGCCCCTTTTTTTGTATAAAAATCGCTACTTTTCTTGTAATCCATGTAACTAAGATCATCAATTAGAAATAGAATGCCAGAAAACTATACATTTTCTTCATCCATATATGTGTTTGTGGCATCTCCTTCCTCCTTCCCCTGCTTTTTGTGCTTGCTTTTCCCCCCAAACCCATTTTGTTACTTCTCCAGTTCTCCTCCCCCATGTCTCAACAGAGACGTTAGAGCCATGGTTGCAGTAAGCGCCGGGCGCTAGTCGGGCGGTCGAGGAGCTCCTCTAGCGCTTAGACGGTTCCTATGCGGATAACTAAAAAAAAACAGTGCACATGTATGGGTGTATATATTAGCAAGGCCGAGCCGACCGGATTAACTTGGTTAACTCGATCGAAATGGACGAGTTAACTCAGCCGAGTTGACCGAATTAGGCACTAGGTGGGCGCCTAAAGAAGGAAATCGCACGGTCTAGAGGCGTCTAGCGCTTAGGCGGGCGCTTAGACCGATTTTTTCAATGGTGGCTAGAACTAATGTGGCATTGTATATGGTGCATCTCACATCGGCTATAGTGATAGATATTTAGGCCATTATAATACTTGAGTCGTGAGTAGGGTGCACAAAACACTACCCATTATCGTGCTACCTGAATTGACAATCTAAAAATTTTCATCAATAAGTGATGTGGGACTCATCAACCTGGTGTGAGACATGAAGAGTGAAAGAGATCCAAATTGTCTGCTATGCAAAGTAAAAGGGGTTCAAATGAAATTGCATTAATAAAATGGTTATTTATCTAAGTATTATTCAATGTACAAGGGTGAAGGTATTTCCTCTTCTATGGATAGCTGCAGGTGCTCTCCCCTACCCCAAATTACAGATAATAATAAACAAGAAAACTTCTTCAAGCACTTTGGAAATTTCAAGACATTGAACCAAGCCCTCATGGAATAAGGATGTTAGAAAGCTGCAGAAAAATATGAACCTCTGTGCATAATTCTGGCATAGTCCATGCATCGCAACTCGCTAGCAATCTTTCGACACTCTATTTTATCAGTCAGCAGCAGTTCTGTCCTCAACTGCCCCTTCCATTTGATGGCTTGTCGATATCTCCATAAAAGTCTCTTGAAATTCTCAATGAACAAATTCGCTTCTTCCTTCTCAGCCATGAATAGATCCAGACACAAGAGCAGAGGAAAGAATGAGTGGAAAAGACTGCTACATTTCCCTTTCTCAAGCCTAAAATCTAGAATAAGAAATATGTTATCCTCCAACCTGGATTATTTATTATTTAACAGGGGCTTGGATTTAAGCAAGGAACGAAATGCCTAAAACATTCAAGCTGGATTATCAGCTTCTTCGTCAGAATTGACAGGGGTATCACTCATTTCAGCTAGAGATTCAAGCATGAGTATCACCTCAGACGGATCATCCAAATAGTATTTGGCTTTGCTCGGCTTTTGTCCAACAGTGCAGGCAAAAACCTTTGTATTTTGAGAGAGGGTATTTCTAGAGAGAGCACTCTCAATTATTTCAAACATATCTTCATCAGATCTGTCGTCACCAATGCAAAGCACAAAATCTGCCAGTTTCCCTCCTTCTGCCATAGATGTGAATATCTTTTCAGCAACCAAGCCTTTGTTGACTCCCTGAAAAGGAAAAACATACAAGTACTTAGATCTCACATGGCTAGTGAATCAAAAATGTTCCTTTTAGTACCAATAAGGAAGAATTCAGTGTTGGGAAAGGAAGACTTTGAAATGTCAGCACAACAAAAAGCCATGCAGGTAAGGATAATTTCACAAACATAAGAAGATCTACAAGTATCATGTTCTCCACCACCATGGGGTTGGCTCAACTGGCAAAGGGATCCCGGATAGGACTTTGCAACTCCCGAGTGGGTTTGATTTCCCCTAAACCCAGTAGCTCATGTTGGTGATCTTTGATGTTAGCAATTGGGAGGCCTCTCCCCTCAGAAAGTCTCACTGCATGCAAATGCTCACTCCTCAAGACACGGGATTGGAAGATGTGGAGTGGGATCAACTAGGCATCCCAAGCATAAAATTGGCACCATGACCAGTACTCCTCTATTGCTGATGTAACCTATTATGTGCCCAAAAAAACATGTTTACCCACCAGCCAGTGGATGCCCAAGTGATGATAAGCCCAGCACATGAGCCCGCATGAAGAGTCACAGGAAGCCGGGGAAAAAAACTAACTTGGTATCTAAAATCTTATAGAAGTAAAAATGCAAATTGAAAGATGATACATGCCTGAGGCTTGATTTCTACAATGGACCGTCCACTTTTCACAGCAACAGGTTCATGTGATAAAACACTCTCTAGATGATCAAGCATCTCCTTGGCCTGAGAATAACCAAAACTAGGGTCTGCATCACTATACTGCCACACAATAGCACTTTCCTTCTTTTCAATGCAAGAACCATCTGTAGCATCAGTATAGGATTGCATGACAGGTTCAGCAAGCTGCATCCATCCAAGATCAGAGTTCTGAATGGTTTGTTCCCATTCATGATCTTGTGACCACCTGTGCATTTTCAAATTCAAATTCAGCAGACTTACTCTAATAAAAGAAAAAGAAAAATCAAAGCCTACCAAGACAAATAACCCCTAAGTATACCCATTCATAAGTCCATTTAATTAATGGATTTAGAACCTTCCATCTATCAAACTACGTACACATCTATCATAATTAGGTACCCATTTGGCCATTTATAAATGGGTTCAGTTCTCAGTTAAAACTCTACACAAAATGTAATACAGAGTACATCCTTAGAGAATTTTATAAAAAAAAAAAAAAAAAAAAGTTTCTGATTTTTTCCACCGTGTTGATGCATCATCACAGCTTAGCCAACATGCCAACCAAATACTAAGATTTATTGATTTAGTAAAGGGAATGAGGAAATCACACCTCATGAAGTAACCATGTTCTGCTGCAAGCCCCAGCTTCTGACAAGGTGAACACCAACTGCTTAAGTTGTCCCTTCCTCTTCCACTAACTATAAAGACAGTATTTTTCTTATCACTGCAGATTTTGTTTAAAATGGTCAAGACTTGTGCACTAGGCGACTTGATGATAGAACTTTGAGGAATAACAGTTCCATCATAGTCTAGTAATATTGCCCTGTTCTTAGCCTTAAAATAAACTGACACAATCTCATCTATTGAAAGCTTTCTGAAGTTGGGATCTAAGGCCACAACTCTGAACCCAAAGCCCAACCCAATACCATAGCATCTATTCCTAAAGTGATCAACACATGTTTTCTCCAAATCTTGCAAGAAACTTCTTGACCAATAAGCCACATCATGAGTGCTGACATAGCGATAATGCTTCTCGTGTCGCAGCTGCTTCTCTGGTTCAGCCATTGATAGAGCCTCATTCATTGCCTCAGCAGTAGCTTCAACATTCCATGGGTTGACACGGATTGCCCCACTCAGTGAAGGAGAACACCCAATAAATTCTGATAATACTAGCATGCTCTTCTTGGGTCCATCCAAATTTGAGTCTGCTTCAGCACTGGGTATACCCTGTCTACACACAATGTATTCATATGGTTTCAGGTTCATCCCATCCCTTACTGGTGTAGTGACAACACATTCTGCAATACTATAATAAGCCATTTTTTCACAGCTTGATATAGGTGTATCAATAAAAATAATAGGTTCATAACCGGGTTTGCCAAATTCTTTTCTAATTCTCTTGCAGCTTTCCTGAATTTCATTCTCTATCTCTTCCAAATTAATCCCTTTTCCTCTTGCAGGAGTTGCAATCTGGACCAGCACAGCCTTTCCTTGCCATTTTGGATGTTCTTTGAGCATGTGTTCCATAGCTAGAAGCTTTAAGTTGATACCTTTGAAAATATCCATGTCATCAACTCCAAGTAACACAGTTTTTCCTTCAAATTGCTCCCTCAGCTCCTTGAATTTCATCTCTTTCTCTGAGAGTCTCATCACTGACTCAATGTGTCCCATATGAATCCCAACAGGCATAATCTTTATAGTTACAGTCCTACCGTAGTACTCCAAACCTATATAACCCCTTTTTGACTGATACTCTACACCTAGCATCCGGCTGCAACAAGAGAGGAAATGTCGTGCATAATCAAAATTGTGGAAGCCGATAAGGTCTGAACAGAGCAGAGCCTTTAGTACCTCTTCTCTAACAGGAAGTGACCTGTAAATCTCAGAAGAAGGAAATGTGCTGTGAAAGAAAAATCCCATTCTTAGTCGGTTGGACCGCCTCCTCAAGAATGTGGGCAACACCATCAAATGATAATCATGGATCCAAACAAAATCATAATCAGGATTAAGAACCTCAACTACTTTTTGTGAAAACGTCTTATTGACAGAAACATAAGCTTCCCACAGACAACGATCAAAGCGGCTTCCATGTTCAGGTGAAAATGGCAACATGTAGTGAAAAAGTGGCCATAAATGTTTCTTGCAGAACCCCTCATAGTACTTCTCCAGAATCTTAGGTGAAAGGAAAGTAGGGATGCACTTGAACTTTTCCAGAAGATAGTGAGCAACATCATCCTGGTCAATTGGCTCCACATCAACACATAAACACCCAACATATTGCACCACCATATCTTCCGGTAACCCATCCTTAAGCCGCAACAGTACCGAGTCCTCATTCCAACTAAAGTTCCATCCTCTATCATCAGGACTCCTTGTTGCTTTCAATGGCAATAGATTAGCCACAATAATCAACCTATCACTAACCAGTGAAGATGGATTATCAGACCTGGCACTGTGAGGCTCTTGATCATCAAAACTAAACACATCCTTCCGAGCCGACATTGCCCCCAATCGTCTACCTTCCCCCTCCCCATTCATTACAGGGAAATTCCCTGTAGCCAAGTCTAAAAGGTTCGTGTACGATCTTAACATCTATACTACTCCAATATCTTCTCCAGTATTACTATTCTGTCTGCAAAAACAGCAACACTCAATCATCTATATCAAACCAAACCATCAGATTCAGCACATAAAATAAACAAAACACGTATCAAACTCCCTGAGTTCAGTTAAAAAAACATACGAGCCGAGACACGCAATGAAGCAAAAACCATCTCTAGTAACCGGACAAGCTTTTTATCCGATTCACATCGAGAAAACATGAGAATTAATTGCAAAAAAACACATCAAAATTCAGAGAATTCCAAATCGGCAGAACACGGTTAGAAATCAGGAATTACCGCTGCTATTCAATTGAATTAGCAGAATTATGCAGGCTTTTTGGCTGCAGTACTCTCTATATTCGATGCTGCATTGTGAATTAGGGATGCATTATGGGGTTTTCACTGAGATTCGCTTGGGATCACCGGATCAGTCGATCACTCGTGGGTGAATATGATAAGGCCATCAAAAATGCATGTACGTAGAAGAAATGAAACTTACCGAAAATCCTGAAATTATGTTTCCGTCCCTAGCAAGTCGGCCAAATAATGCAATTAAGAAAATGGCACTTTTTTACCTTAATTATATATTATACTTCTTCCGTCCCGAATTAGATGTCTTATTTATTTTCTGCACGCTTTTTAAAAAATTAAATTAAATGTGATGACTGATGAGTTGTTCAAGTATGTTTCTAACTTTTTCACTTTTGAAAATAATAAAGAAAACAAAAGTCATAAGGGTAAATTGAAAAAAGTAGAATGATAATAATTTTCAATTTTGAAAAGAGGACAAACTAAAAAGAAAGTAAGACAGTTAAAAAGGGACTGAGTGAGTAGCATTTTTCTCTCCTAAATTATTTATGTATTCACAATAACTTATCAACTATAACCAGTTTGGTTAGCGTGGAAGGACTAAAAGTGGAAGTTGTTCAAAATTTGAGATATAATATGTCAAAAGAGAAAATTGTCATTTTAGTCTACTGGCTATTGGAGTCCTCTTAATTGCAATCCACGACTTTCAAAAGTGTTAATTGTATACCATGACTATTCAATTTATATCAATTTTGGTCACTCCGGCCAAATTCTGCCGGAAGTTAAAATAATGAGGGTATTTTAGGCATTTCACATATTGTTCTTCTTCTCCAGCGAACAAATTTTTTCTGCTTCTTCTCCGGCGGACCAGGTAGCAATGGATTTGTCTCCGGCGAAGCCATCTGTTCTTCCTCTTCTCCGGCTAAGCGACGACGCAAACCTAGGTTTTTTTTTTTCTCGCTAATGTCGGCGGCAGACCAGGCAGCCATGGTTTTTTTCTTCTCACAGATTTCGCCGGCTTTGCTACTCCTTAAGCTTTGGTTTGTGGTCGCAGATCTGAACGAGCAGATGTCGTCGACTTTGCTGCTCCTTAGGCTTTCGGTGGCGGTCGCAGATCTGAACGATGGCAAATGTTGTCGGCGCTGGTTGCTACTCTTCAGATGTCGCCGGCTGCTATGGAGAACGACAGCATCAGCGAACAAGGGTGGTGCCTCAGATGTCGTGCGGGTGCTTCTTCCTTGCTTCTCTGTACCAAGGGTGGTCACTCCACGCTCCTCCGAACAAGCTTAATGCGACACTGTGACCGGAAAAAATGGTAGCTCTCCGAAAAGAATGCTTGCTTGCGGGAAAAAATGGTTGCTAAATTGGAGAAAAATGGATAACAAATTGTCTCTAGTTTAGACCATTTTTCTTTGTAGGAACCGTTCGTTAGCAATCATTGTTGTTGTTTGAAGATGGATAACAAATGGCTGCTAAATTAGAGAAAAATGGTTGCTTACCGGAGAAGAAGAACTAGGGTGTGAAATGACTAAAACGCCCTCGTTATTTTAAGGTTTAAGAAATTCTGGTGAGATTTGGCCGGCAATTTGGTCGAAGTGTTCAAAATTGACAGAAATTGAATAGTCAGGGTATGCAATTAACACTTTTGAAAGTCATAAACTGCAATTAAGAGGACCCCAATAGTCAGTTGACTAAAATGATAATTTTCTCTATGTCAAAATTAAAAAGAACAGGACTAAATGTGACATGGACATAATAGTCGGGGACTAAAAGTGGAAGTTGCTCAAAGTCATGGATGTAATATGACCAAATTAA
Organism: Ipomoea triloba; assembly: GCF_003576645.1. Lineage (NCBI taxonomy): Eukaryota > Viridiplantae > Streptophyta > Magnoliopsida > Solanales > Convolvulaceae > Ipomoea > Ipomoea triloba. Next base: position 2,015,891 of record NC_044926.1, on the reverse strand, counting down.
AAGAATAGAACTAAATGTAGTGTCAAAGGCCTTGTGATCAAGCGGCATAGCTCTGGCTCTCACAACTGAGAGGTTACGGGTTTGATCTCGGAATTTGCTTTTTTAATTGATCGATTCAACAACTTAGTTACATTAAATTATTTTTTACAAATAAAGCAAAACATGAAATAAACATGATTTATTTTGTAAATGTCCTTTAAATTAAATATATATTCTTTTTTAAAAGCAAAAGAAAAATGTCCCCACCATTAATGTAATATATAATCAAATTCCTCCGATGACTGAGTATATAATTAGCCTTTAATTTAATCTCCTCGCTTCTATACCGTCTTCATCGCCGGTAAAAATGGCGGCCGAAAACGACGAACATATCGAAACAATTCTCAACCTCTTCGATTCTTTCTGGTTTGAACATGAAATCCTCACCTTAAAATCATCAAACTCCCAAGAAACAATCGTTGAAGAGCCTGCGGCGGCTAATAATCTTTGCAGAACTCCGACGTTGATGGTGAGATCGTTGAGCGAGCAGTGTTTGAGCAGCAAAGAGAGGTTAGAATCACAATCACAGACCCATTCTCCCAAATCTGTTCTTTCCGGGTCGCCCAAACTCCACCCGGTTCTCTCCGGCAAAGAATACCTAGAATTCCCCGAATCAAACGTAAGAAACGACACCGTTTCACCGGGTTTTAGCCGGAGGAGGAAGACTCGGAGTTTATCGGAGCTTGAATTTGAGGAGGTGAAGGGGTTTATGGATCTAGGGTTTGTGTTCTCGGATGAGGATAAGGATTCAACCCTGGGTTCGATTATTCCTGGATTGCAGAGACTGGGAGTTAGAGAAGGTGGAGATGATGATGATAAAGGGGGTGCGATGGTCTCGAGGCCTTACCTTTCTGAAGCTTGGAGTGTTATGGAAGAGGAGAGGAAGCCATTGATGAAGACTTGGAGAATCCCAGCATTTGGAAGTAGTGAAATGGAAATCAAAGATCAGCTCAGGTGTTGGGCACACAAAGTTGCTTCCAATGTCGTTATATAACCACCAAGAAACGGTTGGGTTGGTAGTTGTATATGTTAATTAAGTTGGTTATGGTTGTGTTTAAGAGAGTGATGAAATTGAAGCAATTAGAACGGTAATATATAATGAGACCTTATTCCAAATAAAAACTCTACAATCACAAGTTTAATTGGTCTTACCACAATAAATATGACATTTCATCAATAACAATGGAAAGAAGCTAAAGGATTTCAAACTGTATTTTGGATTCCCACGAGAAGCAGAATCGGATTGAGAATTAAATATTTGTAATGGTAATGAGTTTTGGTTAATCAGATTGAGAATTAAATATTTGTAATGGTAATGAGTTTTGGTTAAAATATTTTGTATGTTTGGTAGTAGAATAATGATTGTTAATATTAATGTTTGGTTATAGATGATTTTATAATAAAAATAAAAATTTTAAAAATATGAAAACAAAAAATTAAGGTAATTGATTTTAACATAATGACATCTAAAATTCCAACATGAACAGAAAACTTTTTCTCCTTCGTGTGGCCCTTCGTGTGGGAGTGTAAATCGGTGTCACTAGACCACAAGGTCCAGGGAATGGAGTTTTTTTTTTTTTGAGAGAAACAGGGAATGTAATTTTTAATTATTAAAGAGATAATCAAATTTGTGTATTATCACCTTTTTTTTCCGGCTAATTTGGGAGAATTTATAAGTTTTGGGTTAAAATTATAAATACCAAAAAGTTTTGGCACATAACTTTTCCGGCTAGAACCCATTTCTGCGGTCATACATACCACTCATCACCACCGAAAACCTCCCAAAAACCGCTCATTTTCCGATCCAGAAACGCCACCGGACCGTTGGATCGATGTGGAACAAGCGAGGACCAGCTGATGATTCCGCCGGCGACGGCGACGATAGGGAGAAAGCTATCGCTAAAACAGCTGGATTCGTGGTCTTCTCAGGAATTGCGATGAGCATTATCAAAGCCCTAAACCCTTTCAACAATAATCCCAGCCTAAAAAACGGCGACACTGAGTCGACTCAACCTCAAGTTCTTAAGCAATGGCAGCCTCAGGAGCTTCCGCCGCCTCCGCCTCCACCTCAGCCTCCTTCTGAACCCATTGTAACGGTTCGTAATTAATTCCTTCTCACAAATCGATCTTCAATTTCCTATCTAACATTAATTTATTTGTAAATTTGTGTTTATTCGTACTGGTTTTGTAGAAATCAACTTGTTGTTCGGAGCAAAATCCGGTGGAACCATCGCCGAAGGTAATCGAGATTGTAAGAGGAGATACACTTTGGGGGCTGTCGAGAGAGTATGGGGTATGAGTACGATTCATTTTTCCTTTCAATTATTTTGTTCAAACTATGCATTTTTCAGCTGGGCAGTAACTCATATTATAGTGATTTTGGTTGTGGCTAGGTTTCAATTGAGGCTATTAAGGAGGCTAATGATCTTAAAGGGGACACAATTTATGCAGGCAAGAAACTTGTAATACCATAAATCCATAATGTGGTTACCCTTTGTCTGTTGTTGTTGTTGTTAAGTTTTATCAGTTAGAGACTTAGAGGTTAGGGAATTCAGAAATGTGTTTGCTTGATGCATTGTAGAATGAAAGAACTATGATGATTTTGGAAAATGGTGGTTGTTTATTTGGCTCCATGAAGTTCCAGTATTTGGCAATGCTTGGTGTCCATACTATGCAAAATTTATGCTACCTTATCTCATCTGATATTCCTGTGAATCTGTTACTCGTTTTGGTAATGTGTCTTTACTTGGATTGTATTTCTGAGGCGAATCTTGTATCTGTAAATAGTTTACAGCTTTGCGGTTGGGATCCGAGTAGGTGAGTACTATTATGTTGCTTAGGCCCTTTATATGTGATACTGTTTCTTGTTTATGGAGTTTTAGCCTTCATGTCAAAGTTTGACAGCAATATCGCCCATTTGCCCCCTACATACTAGAAGTTAAGGGGCCATTAGATAACTCTATTGTTTCCTGATTTTATGAATTATGTTTTGTATTGCTTTCTTTGTTTTGTTTGTTTTTTTAAAGAAATTTAAGAAGCAAAAGCAAAAGGTATTTTTATTGCAAAAAAAATGTTGCTTTATTTGTATTGGAAACATATTTAAACAAATGGGTGAACACTACTTTTATAGATGATGATGCCTAGAGGTCATGATAATGCCACAGAAAGAGGCAGTAAATTTGAATGTAATTCTAAAGAATCAATTCCAATCATCCCATGAATTAATGCATGAACATGAAGCTAAAATTGAACTTGAATAGAATTTGAGTTTGACAGGCACAAGGAAAAGGTAGTGAAGGATTCCAGAGCACATATTCCCAATACATAATAAGAACCATGTAAATGAAATTAAAGGTGAAAAAATGATCAGAATGTCAAAACTTTGTGATTCAAATAAAAAGGATGATAGTCATTAGTCTACAACTGCAAAAACATAAAATTTCTAGGAAACATGCTGTTTCAACACAATCAACCTAGGATTGAAATCATTAAATATTTGAGGCCTTGTTGAGGATAACACCTTCATATTTGACTTGGAACCACTTCATTGCATCCTCCTTAGTGACCCTGTGTTGGATTCCAACCCTAGCCTTGCACCTACGGCGGCGAGCAACTCTGTAACCGGGGCGTTCCAAGACAACAAAGAAGTCCATACCATAAATACCAGTTGAGGGGTCATACCTGTAAGTGGACAAACAAAACAAAAACATCAAGGCCATTGTATTCCTATTTCTTATGATGCACTGGACGTGGTATTCCTATTTATTCTAACCAAACAACTTTGATGAAAAACACTCACAAAACATTCTGGCAAATACCAGATTCAGACTATGTTCCCTCCACGACAAAAAATGCCAGGCAACATGACAGAATCACACAATATATTCTAAAAGAATTCATGTACTTACTTAATCCCAAGATCAATGTGTTCCTGGATACCAAAACCAAAGCACCCAGTGTCACTGAAGTTCCTCCTTAGCAATTCATATTCCTTAACTTTCAACCCACTCTCGAGAAGCTGCATTGCCTTGTCTCCCCTGACCGTGACATAGCACGCAATCTTTTCATTACGCCTGATACCAAAGGACCTCACAGTGTACCTTGCTGTCAATGAAGAACGACCACATCAGAAACGTCATTCACAAGTACAAAATGGCGATTAAAACACATGCATCTCTTCTCAGTCAAATAGTCAAGTATCTGTAGCACACTAACCTATAAGCCATTTAAGACAAAATACCCTACATCACTCTAAACATCAAATATCCAAATTTCCCAACAATTTAAACTACCACCCCAAAAGAATACTTTGTAAGTACTTGATGAAAGATAACATAACACAGTAAAACAAACATAAACCCATATAATCATAGCAATTTCATAATTAGTTCAGTATAACAAAGATTAGGCTTTCCCTCTCAATGCCATACAATTAAGAATAATCTAGCTTCTTTTCTTCTTTTTTTCAATAAAGAGGAACATCCACTGTTAATTCATTCGAAATAACCCAAGTATCACAAATCCAGGCAACAATATATGCTACTAATCCATGAATAGAAACTAAATCATTGATAGCAAACAAATCCCATACTCACAGAGAAACTGCAGAAACAATGTTCCCAATAAAACACACTTAAATCACAAAACCTTAATCCTTTCATGTTCCAGTAAGATTAAAGCATCTCAATCTTATAAGATCAGAGACAATGGTAACTAAAACCTAAAAAACCGCATACCTTTGGAGAAAACGGGGGTCTGTCCACTCAGTTGCTCCAAAACCTACAAACACAGTCCAAAAATTAGCACCAATTAATGGCAATGCAATGAAGGACAGCGGAGTCGTATCGTACCTTAGAGGCTCTGGTGAGACGATCGCCGCTCTCGCCGACGGAGATGTTGAGGACCAGCTTCTGGACCTTGATATCCCTCATTGGGTTGTTCAATTTCTTCTCTGAGGCCTGCATTCATACACAAAGTTACATGAGAAGGAATGAACTGAGATATACACATTTCAACGTGAAATCGAGAGAGAGAGAGATGAGACCATGGCTTCCCGGTGAAGTTGCAGATTTGCAGGTTTGGGAGACTGGGAGGCAGCAGTGAGAAACGGAAGAAGAACCCTGATATGTAAAGGACGAAGGTCAGTAGGGTTTTGCTGCTAACTGTGAAATGTCACTTTTACCCCTTTCTCTAATAATATAAATCAATAATTGTTTAAAGGTTTTTTTTTTTTTTTTTTTTTTTTTTTTTTTTGGGTAAACCCACAAAGTGTTTCGGGTTTTTATTTATCCATTTAACAGTCCGGATCCACCTGATTAGCCCAGGGGTTGTGACATGACTTAATTAAGAGCATATGCCATTTATGTTGTCATCGACCCAAACTAACTAATGTGATTTAAATTTAAAAGAATTTGAATCTTTAAAAATAAAAGTTCTAGTTGAAATTTTATAAATAAAGCAATAAAAGATAGACATAGCAATAAAAGATAGACATACTTCAATCTTTTTTTTGAAAGCCAAACAAACAGTATTCATTAAATATAATCAGAAATGAAGCAGGCGGGACAGAGTCCCAAGACATAGCGTTTACCTGTGAAAACGCTAACGAAGCTAGAGTATGTGCTCCTAGATTAGCCGTTCTAGGAATTAGTTCGACAGAACAGCTAGTAAACAAAGACATGAGAGACCTAGCAGAATCAATAGGATAGGCAATATAAGAGAAAAGATGAACACGAGATGATGCTAGCAAGCGTTGTAGGTTCGAGCAATCAGTGTGTAGAACTACAGATGAAACACCCCGATTCCTGACCCACGAGAGCGCCTCCTTACAAGCCATAGCCTCAGCTAACAAAGGTGATGAGCAATCTGGAAGCCTCATACTGAAAGCAGTCGCAAAACCGCCGGTGGGGGAGTAAAGGACTGCACCAATCGTCGCCTCCATCGTTGCTTGTCGGAAAGCCGCGTCGAAGAAGCATCTTGCCTGAGCTGGGTATGATATCTGCATATGCGTAGGCTCCTGGGTATGCGGCAGAACCAGTGCTGTTTGCGCTGGTGGCGGAGCGTGAACAGACTGCCATGCTTGAGTCGCCATCTTCGCAGCGTGCCAGACCCGTGATGGCCGAGGCAGACTGCTCTCCCAAACCGCAGCATTCCTCGCCCTCCAGATGTGGTATAGCACTGCCACAACCACAACAAGATCCTCACCCGTAAGCATACTCATAGCATTAGAGAACCACACATGAAACGTGTGACCAGCCAAGTTAGTAATAGGAAGAGCTGACTCATGCCATACAAGCCTTGAAAAGTCACAAAAAATTAATGCATGCATGGTGGTTTCATGTTGAAGCCCACACATTGGGCATGAGGGGTCCACTTCCACCCTCTTTAAAATCAAACTTGTGGTAGTGGGAAGAATACCAGAGAGCTTTCCACAAGAAAGCCCTCCATTTTGGAGGTGCTTTTAATTTCCATAGGGCTAACCACTTATCAAAAGTCTCAGGCACACTTGTATATTCACCCATGATACGACTATACCCCTCTTTAACAGTGTACCACCCTCTTGGGTCCACAGGCCAGTACCAAGAATCATCATAGCCTAGGGCGATAGGGATCCTTATAATACGCTCTACATCACCCGGCTCAAAAATGTCATTAAGAATCGCATGATCCCATGCAAAAGAGTGATCCATCAAACCTGAAACCATAGCACCCATCTCCTGGGGCATAGCAATAAAAGATAGACATAGCAATTAGACATACTTCAATCTAAATTAGTTGAAATTTAATATAGCTGATGAAATCATACTTACAACCAACTTGCAAATGTGCCAAAAAAATAGCACACTTATGGTGTTGGCTCAAGTCTTAATTTAGGTAGTGGTTAAAATTACAACAAAACAAAACATCATTTCTACAGTACACCACTTTTCAGTTCTAATACAAGGTTCTCAGCATCATCTACACTGCAAACTTGAGAATATAGCCACTTGGCTCCAATGTTTCATTGGATAAAAACCAAACAAGATTATAGGGCTCTGCCATTCAAAAACCTTCTGCTACAAAACCCTAACTTTTTTTTTTCCGGCAATGGCGGGTTATACCCCGTCCACTTGCACCAGTACGGCCTTACATCTTGGGAGACTGTGTAGCGTGGAAGCTAGAGCAGCTGCCAGCCTTAGAACCCGGTCGGTTCTGTTTCACCAGCGGAACCAATGACTGCACCACGTCGGCCATGAGCGGCCGATAGTCGGCTTCCGGCTGTACGCACATTGCAGCGATAGCAGCAACCTGAATCACCTCTTTCATCGAGTACTGCCCCTCCAGCGCTGGATCCATAATCTCGACAACCTTTTCTCTGTCAGTTAGGCGGGGCAAAGCCTGATGCACAAATAGGACCGTCATTTAGGTGGAAAAGATGGAGAATTTAATCTTGGGTTTCTCGAGAAAATATGAAACATCATAGTAAAAATGACACGAGTGACCTACCCAGGATACAAGAACGCCTTCCCCGGGAGGCCGCTTCATATCAACTGGAACCCTGCCAGTCAATAACTCGAGTAGGACAACTCCGTAGCTATACACATCCGATTTTGTGGTCAGGTGCCCGGTTAACGCATATCTACATAGACAGAAATAATATACACATGCATATCAGAAACTTACAAATACAATGTCGTTTTAGTCAAAGAGACAATATAATGATGCACAGAAACTGAGAAAAGTATATATTGTCAAAAGAACTAAAGCAAATGAAGATACTTTTATTACATATAAAGCAAAGGCAAAGAAAAGACTTACTCGGGTGCAACGTATCCTTGGGTGCCCAACACTCGAGTGGAAACATGTCCACCCGCTTTATCGGATCCAAGTTTGGCCAATCCAAAGTCAGAAACTTTGGCATGGAAATTTTTGTCCAAAAGAATGTTGCTGCTTTTAAAATCTCTATGTATAACGGGCGGATTGACATGTTCATGGAGATATTCCAATCCTTTTGCTGCCTCCAAAGCTATCTTCAACCGGGTCTCCCAGTCCAACTTCAGACATACACTGGTGGAACCTATATAACAAAAAATAAAAGTTTCAAAAAAACATAAAAAGCTATAGGTTATGCAAAAATCTAAAGCAGATATGTTTTGTTTCTAACACTAAAACATGTTTTAGATCAAACCCCGCCTTGTGACCCTAGCCGGCAAGGTAAACTAGCCTAGGTTGCCTATAGTTGATCAGCTCAAACCAAAAAGACCAATAGGCCACTGCCACTGGGAGTTGAACTAAATCGCTTTTTTTTTTTTTTTTTTCTTTTTTTCACATACATGGGGAAAGAGAAACAGCAAAAATAGTTACAGAAGTCGATGCAAAACAGTGCCAACAACGACAGCGTGCAACAAAGGGCAAACACACTCGGGGGGAGTTTGAAAACATGCAAGCCCGTGGAACGACAATCATTACATGAGGGGTTTCATTATGATAATGTCCTTCAGTGAGGTCATAAAGAAGTTTTAGTATTACCACTGGTTGGATACAACTGTTCCTGTAAGCCACCGTTCGCCATGAACTCGTAAACAAGCAACTTATGGTGGCTTTCTGAGCAGTAGCCAATCAGTGACAGCAAATATGGTGAACGCAACCGGCTCAGCAACTCCACCTGATAATCAATTGCAGCAAGTAATCACCGGAAAGGGTCTTTACAAAAATAAATATAAAAAGGAACACAAAAGTAAACCGATACTCGCTTCACTACAGCTAACACTAAAAACGATTCCATCGATATCTTACCTCCATTTCAAATTCCTCCTCCCCCTGCTTTCCGGCCTGATCCATCAGCTTAACCGCAACCTTCTTCCCATCTTGGAGCACTCCCCTGTACACCGACCCAAAAGCGCCATGTCCAATCACATTAGACTTCCCAAAACCGCCAGTTGCTGAATGCAGCTGCTTGAAGGTGAAAATCTGAGGCCCCTTTTCAGCAGTAACTTTAAGACTCGAAATCCCGCTTCCTTTATCCTTATCCTCACAATCACCCTCCTTAACTAAACATGAAGAAGAAGTGAAAGGGGGAAAAGATAACAACTTAAGAAACAAATAATCTTTTTGCCTCCCAACCCAAATAAACTTCAATTAGCAGATGCATCATATGACATAACTCTAGGACCTAAATAAACAGACTACACAAATCCTGATAATTTAGCAAAAGGAAAAGCAGACAGTAAAGTTTCAGCCTTCTAAAGAAATTTTACCTTGACTATTACCCTTACCTAAATAGCTACTTTATTTTATCATCTCATTGGAAGCTTGGGGTCAGGGTTTTATTCCTTTTCAACAAATCAACAATTACTTCCCTTTTGTCTCCAAGAATTGCAGGTAAGTAATTCCAAATAAATACACACACCAGTCTCCAAGCTTGGGGTCAGGGTTTTATTATAGTTATTGCTCAGTGACAATGACCCTAGATCTTCATAAAAATCCAAACTTTATAAATTCTAGCTCCCACACAAGAAACCCCAAACTCCCAAACAGGACAAAAAATCACCCATTAAACCATCAAGATCCAAACTTTCATATTTTCCCTACATCTCAGCAAACATTTAAAAAAAAGGGTAAAATATATAGCAAAAATAGAACCCATAGTCAGATTCTTGAAGTATTGCAGAGAGTAAAAGAAGGCTTACTTTTCCGGTTGTTGAGGCGCTGGGCGGAGACTTTGCTCCGGAGATAGCAGTAGTAGCTGAAAGCCAGAAGCAAAGAGGCAATGGCAAGGGAAGCAAAGACTAAGATTGTGACTAGAGCCACTCTCTCTCTGTTCCTGTAATCATCACTCTGGGCTTCTTCCATTGCTGATCCCTAAGAGCTCTGAAAGGTGAGAACTTTGGGGTGGGTTCAGGCCCAAGAAGCTGGTAGTGGTGGGAGGGGAAATGCAAGAGCCATTTTAGTGGAGAGAGAGATAGAGAGAGAGAGAGAAAGGGAAAGAGGGGGTGGGGTGTCTGAGCTATAGTTGACAAAAAGGTTCAGTGAGAGTACTGCAGGGTTTGGGTTGTCTCTCACGTACTCTCTCACTCCCCTTCAGGTTTGTGTTTGTCTCGTTTTGAGCGCGGGAGAATGGATTTACGCTTTCTCTCGTTTTGACCCCTTCAACTCTTTTTCACTTTCAAGAATGAATGTTTGTTGCACTTTTTCTTGTTCCCCCCATGTTTGTTCATCTGTTTCTTTCCAGATCCAACATATATATTCTTACTATTTTTCATACCTCTTTACAAATTCAAACAAAATTAGCTACTTTGATACAAGATTCATTTAAATAAAACTAACAATTATATTGGTAATACTAACCATCCAATATTCCAATATAATTGTTCATAATAGTGAGGGGAAGGTGTCGAGATGGGTCTTTAAACACACACAAAAAATGTGTACAAAATTATATATTTCATTGTCTTATTTTACTTGTAATGTGAAAATTTATTTTCTTTAACGTTTTTCACTTTTCCCATCATTATTTTTGTTTAATAGTTCTTTTAATGTAGTTTTTAAATAAATAATTTGTATATAAAATAAATTAGTTAAATTCCTACAAGTAACAATTCCTCTTGTGTCTATTGGAGCGAGTAAAGAGAAATCATGCTTCTAAATTATTCTGCAAGAGAGGTAATCCGTGTTAAAAAGATCATGGAACTCTAATATGAAAAAATTTTGTATGCAATTTGATGATGAATTGGATTAATAAGCAATTCATCATCAAACATGCCATGCTTGATTCGGGAATGTAAATATACTGGAAATTTGAGGACTTGATTGAAAAATCCAGAATCAATCAGTAGAGGGCCCAAGTGCCCAACACAGGGAGGCATAAAACGAAAATGACATGTTAATTTTGATACATGATTACACAAACCAACAAAAATAATGAAACAAAATAAAGAACATGTTAATATAGGAATGTCCTCAGCCGTTGGATGAGTGCAAGGACATTTCCAGTTTTGGGATCTAGGAATTCCCACCTTAGTAAGTTTGAGTAATACTACACATACTTGTAGCTATTTATTCAAGTAATCCTACACATACTTCTAGCTGTTCATTCGTGTAAGCCGCTATACATAATCCCGTCAACAAATTACATCAGAGTATCTCAGAAATTATAGAAATTCTTCGTTGTTATGGAGAAACAAAATCAGAAAATAAATTTACTTGTACATTCCTCTAATTTCAAAAGAGAGTGGAGAATTGAAATAAACGCAACCTTTTAGTTTAATAATTACTTTGGACTGTAAAAATTTCACTAGTATTGATTCTATTAAAAACTACTAGTACATGAGCTCCACCCTGCCAAATCCCTAAAAGAGTTGCAGGGTGAGATACTGGGCAACTTTGCAGCAAACTGCATTTTCAAAAGTTGTAGTTCCAAGTGCCTGTGTGATAAGGACACTGAAAAGTCTAAGCTGTCACAAAACTGTCTATGAAGAATGCTGCATACCTACATTGAGAAGGTCGCGTTCTGCAGAACACTTGTGCAGAATTTGAAGACTTCATTCCCTCGAAAAACAGACAGGATTAAATGTAGCCAGACTCGCCCAGGAGTAGTTCAAACATGTCGTTGGGTGTAAGAAGAGTTGTTCCTCCAAGAATCAAATCTATATCAGGTCGGGTGCTTTCGGATAATGCTTCCTGGGCTTCCCGTACCTACAATACAATGGGTTAGCGCAGGCTGCTTCACTTTCAAAGAATGGTAGTGTTCTTTCCCATGTTTCCACTTTCAAATGAAAATGATAGGAAAATGTCTTTCTGCTTTTATTTTCTTGTTCATAGACTGGTTTTTATTATAAGAGCAATGCAATATTGATAAACAAGAGGGTACGAGGACTGCAAACCTCAACACCATTGATGCCCCCGACGACAAAAACCAAGATAATGTTCTGATCTGCAAGACTTGGTTTTGCCTGTCAATAATAAAATGCAGAATTTAATATGCATGGCTTATGAAAAATATAGTCTGATATACAAACTAAACCATACCTGTCCAAGGCCAAATCTGCCAAACCCACTTTTAAAAAGTCGGCCAACAGTAGATGAATGGTACTCTAAGCCAGGTATGTCCTGCTTGTCTAGTACCCTGCTTAGCACTTTATAAAGCATTCCTTTGTTTGAGTAAGGATCATCGCTGAATTTACTTTCCAAGGCTGGCGACCACTCCCTAAATGACACATTTGTCTTCAATTTACACAGTTTGTGCAGGAATTTGAAAAGGTTATCTACCCTATCACGCAACTCTAACTTTAGCTGCATGTCGTCATACACTTGCTCTTTGCTTTTATCTTTATCTACATCTTCATCTCCCCAACTGCCCCACTCATCACCAAAATCAATGTTTTCCGCTTGATCAAGACTTTCTTCCTTTTCCTCTTGTTTTCTCTTGTTTAAGTTGGCTTCAAGCTCTTCTGTCAGACCTTGGAGAAACTTTAGTTTAGCAACTGCTGGGTTCTCAATAATTGCATCAACAATAGATTCTTTGATGAAATGTTCTTCTTGCCAAGAGAAAGGACCGCTGGAGCCAGATGTCGGGAAATTCTCACCAGCTAATATATATCCATTGACTGCAAGAAGAAGGGCATCATGAAGAGTGAGTAGTCCCCTTGTAGTCTCTTGCACACCCACCAAAGCACTTTTATTTATAAGATCACTGATTTGTGCAGCTAGACTTTGGCTTGTATCTCTAGCATTTACAGCCAATATCTTCTCAGCACTATTAAATGCATTCCATCTGGCACTATGCAATTCATCCAGAACATATAAAGCTGCTATTGCTAACTGAATAATTCCTCTGTTTTTCATCAACGATGACTGGCTTTTAGCCAATGCTCTAATCATGGCCTGTAGCTCTGATTTTGAAGCATAACCAGGACTTATTTTCATATTTAAAGAAATTTTTTCCCGGCGTAAAGCTTCTTGAAGCCATTTCTTAATTAGTACAGTTCCATCTTTTGTTCTCCTGTCTAGAATGGCCTCCAGATACGGGGTTCCCTGATAATTGTCAGTGGAGACAAAGGACCCACAAAGAAGGTCACTCTCAACACTTTTCAAAGACTTTCCTTCATTAAGTTTAGCACTGAGGTCCATCGAATCAGTCATTTCAGAAGTTGAGTTCCAACCACTCAAAAAAGCTTCTATGCTTTCCACCAGCCTGGAATTATTTCCTGTTGAACTTTCTTCCTTAATAAAGGTTTCAAGTGGTATCAGAACATTAAGGGGAGCTCGTTGTAAATAAGTAGGGCCAAATTTGAGTTGGTTTGGTGTGCCTAAGGACGCTGTTCGTTCCCTACGGGGGAGAGATGAAAAAAATTGATCCACAAGGGAATCCCCATGACAGCAAGGAGTAAGAAGATCAAGTGTGCGATCAATAATTAATAACCCTGCTGATCTTTTACGGCGGCCAACATCATAAAGGCTTGACATGTCTGTTAGAAGCTTACCAACAGTTTTCGAGAAATCACCAAGAGAAAATATCTCAAGTTTCAAATCCATCTGTAAGTTATAGAACAGGAAGTTAGCATTCACATACAGATAGAAGCAACAAGCAAGTAAAATGATAGCAACTATTCGAAGGAAAGGAGTTGTGCTGGCATAAAGTTGATGGCCTGTGACGGAAGAACAAAACAAAACCCGAAACCCTAAAGGCAAAGAAATCCAATCTCTTGAAAAACTCCATCAGTCAATTCATATGATTACCTTTGTTGCCAGATGGTACAGAAATTGAGCTGTAAGAGTTGCCCCAGGAGGAATATCTTCACCATCAGGAGGTATTCCAGTGCTTATTGGAGGCAATCCGCGGCTTACAGAATTCTCTTGTTCAGTTGACAAGTATGCTTCTGCAATGGATCCTTCTGAAGGTAAGACAAAGAATCTAGGTGAAAAGGGACACAAGACCAAAGGGAAGTGGTGCACAGAAACAACCAACTTGCTTCCTAGAGCTGCTGCTTTGCCCATAACAGTGTCCTTTTCTGAACCCTTTAAACTTGAAACGGGATCAAATTCAGACATATGCTCTGCACTGGTAGCAAGTGGTGACCACCCTTCTTCATCTTCAGGGGCCACACTTTCCTTTGATAGGCTTTCTCCAGAAGGTTCACATTTTACCTGAGATCTTCTGAGGAGCTCCTCGTAATCTTGGACAAGTAGAGATTCATATTCAGGGAAAGCATCTGGACCTAGGGGTGAATCAGGATATGCTGAGTGAGCCATCTGCAAAATAAAATATTTGAATACAGGGTCAGAAATGGAATAACTAGTCAATAAAAATAAGTGGAATCAGGAATGTCATGACCAAAAAATGCTCAGTTCTCAGCAGAACTGCAGAAGTGCCCTTGACAATTTACCAATAGATATAAAATCACCTCCTGGTTAACTAGTAGCAGAATGCTATTATCTTAAGCTTCTTCCATAAAATCAAGAAACTCAAGGAGATACTGAAACATAATAAAGACATTTTGATGATAAGAATTTTAAAATGTATTCTAACTCTAATATCCTTGTTCAACAAATGTGGAACTCATTAGTAAATAAGTGACCTAGAAGATATATATATATAGGGAGAGAGAGAGAGTAGCAATTTGTTATTGTGGAGATTACACACACCTGGATATATAGACCTTTTAGAATTCATATTATTCAGATTTATAAAACCAAGTTTGTAAATTTTGAATCAAACAAACTCTGGAACACTGAACTCCTTTTAGAATTTATCTACTAGAAGATAGTATACAATGGAAATCAGAATGTGTTGCTTCTTAATTTTGTATTTACACCATAATGTTTAGAAAATAATACTACTCCACATTACATATTAAGACATATAGTTCAGAGCAAAGAAATGACATTTTGAACTCTATAGCAGGAAGTGAAATAACATTCATTAGTTCAGAGAAAAGAAAGCACCTCCGATATGGATGTAAATATGGCACAGCGATGTACATTTTGAAGAGTGCTAAGACAACGTAAAATGTATCTATGAGCATCACTTAGAAGACGTGATGTGATAATGACTATTTTCTTGTTAGTGCCAGAACTTGAACTCCAATCAGCCACCTTGAAAGAAAGCACAGGCAATCAGAAAAGTTAGAAATGCTAGCTTGTGCTACCTATTCAAAACTGAAAAACTTTAAAATGCAACATACTCTTACATTTTATGTATGTTAGAAAAAAAGCAATTTATACTTTCACAGTAATGCATCTCTATCTTAGTTCACATTTATATTTTGTAATTGAGAAAAAAAAAAGAAAACAAAAAAAAGGAGATACATAACAGGGACAAGAGAAAGCAACCAACCATGTTGATATTTGATGGTGTAAACAAACTCTACAATAGTTATTAGTTTATAAACAATGTGCATGCACAAACACACACAAACTAGTATCTAGCTCGTTACAAAAGAATGATCAGAAAAGAGACCGCATCATATTCAGAAGTTGTTCCTGGATAGTAACATCAGTTTCTCATATCACTAATAAATGATTTGTTTCACCACAAAAATGGCTCAACTGTCTGGTTCATATTTTGTTGCATTACTGTTGATACAAAACAGATGAGATTCTTGAAGATAAAAATCATGGTCAGATAAGCATATCTAATATAATAACACATACTTTATCAAGAGGAGACACTTTTTCCAAACTGCAGATGGCATGCGCTCCAAGCTCAAATAACAAAGAAAATGCTCCCAGAA
Source organism: Ipomoea triloba (assembly GCF_003576645.1). NCBI lineage: Eukaryota > Viridiplantae > Streptophyta > Magnoliopsida > Solanales > Convolvulaceae > Ipomoea > Ipomoea triloba. The sequence continues at coordinate 2,000,142 of NC_044926.1, read as the reverse complement.
ACTCAAAGCACTCTGTAGATCCAGCATCCAGGTACACTATGGCATCTTTAATGTCATCTGATATCTGAACCAATGAAGCAAAAATTCGTCTAAAAAAAAAACAAAAAAGAAGAGGCAACTCATAGAAACAAGTCAACAACCAAATGTTGCTTCAGAACCATACTAGCATGAAGCAAGTTGTAGTTTTTACATCGCTATAGAGAACACTGCACGATTTGAGAAGCCATATAAAATAAATAAGTTCAATTAAATTCTGAATTTAGTCTCAGGTAACAAGTTCCTACACACCTAGTTCAAATGGAAGCTTCTCAGTTTTCAAATGCACAATTCAAACAATAAAACACTAAATTACATATGCAGAATGAATTCCTACATAGAATTATAAAAAATTAAAATTAAAATTAAAATCGAGATAAAAAGAGAGTTACAGAAATGAAGCTTACATGTCTGATGGAATCGAGGCAACACTTGATCACATCAACCATGACCGCAGTTGACAGAATGAAGAAACTCCGAATAAGATCGGTCGTTTACAAGGAACTCCGGGATCTTCGTCGCCGGAGAAGATGAAATTAACCGTAACGGTCTACCGGATTTTCTTTTTTTATACTTCCAACAGCTCACATGCTGATGCGGCAGAGTTGTCTTTTGGGAGAGCAATCTTTTCTCCTCAAAAACAGCCCAAATATAGCTTAGTGGGCTTATTTGCCTGTCCATTTATTACAAAAATACTCTAATTATCAGACTATTGGACCTTGCCTGCATCTTCATATTGGACTTAAAGACCCAACACCAACACTGTGTATGTTCACCAATTCAATTCCAAACATTTTATGTACGAAATCAAATCAAATATAATCAAACATTTAATGTTTACCAGCACTGTGTTTGGAAACTCGCCAGTCGCCGCCTCCGCCTCCGGTCGCTGCCTCGCCGCCTCTGCCCTCTCCGCGCCCGCTTCGCAGTCGCCGCCTCACTCTTCGCTTCCGCCTCGCCGCCTCTGCCCTCGCCAGTTAGACGCAGCCACAACCCACACACGCACACAGGACCGGAGATGACGGAGAATGAATATTAAGGAGATCAGAAGATTGAAAACCTAAAATTTGCCCCAAAATTTGCTAAAAAGAAAAAATTGGCCCCCAAATCAAAACAATATTATTAAAGAATATTAATTTTATTATCTTTATTAATATACAAGGACATATAAGTCTTTATACTCATTATTTTCATACCTTTTTACCCCAACCTAACAATCATATTTATTTCTTTTCCGCCAACAAAAATAATAAAATTCATTTTCTTAGTAACTACTTTTACATGGAATTACATTTTCACTTCTTTTCAAATATTTTTCCCGAACCAAACGTGCTCTAAATGTTACAAATGTATTTGAATGGATGGCGAGGCGAATGTGCAATTGGATAAAAGAAAAATAAAATGAAGCAGAGTGTATTGATTAACCCAAGTCATAATGTTGAGGGGATGCGCCATGATTTCTTGTTGGACATTTACAAATGTATTTGAATGGAGGGCGGGGGAGAATATGCAATTGGATTTAAAAAAAAAATGAAAGAGAGTGTATCGACTACCTAAACCAAAATGTTGAGGGGTTGCGTCATGATTTATAATTGAAAATTTACCAGCAAAAAACCTTTTATACAATTTGAAGAGTAAATTGTTCGTTCTTTTTCTTTTTCTTTCTTAATGTTAAATATATAAGATATTTTGGTCATATCAAGTGATTCAAAATATGTATTTTTTTTTTTTATGTGTCTCCCTTTGAGACATATTGGTTCAAACCAAGATAGTCTTGTCTTATATATTCAGAGCTAGAATACCTCAAAAATTATTTATTAAAAATATTATTGTGAAAATATATGATTTCATTTGATTTATGTTGCAGGTGTGACGGTTTAACTTTAACCCCTACAAGAAATAGACCATAAAGCTCCGACCCGTGACGTAGACCCGAAAACCTCCAAAAACTGCAGAGAAAAACACAATCTTTACGCTAACGCAATCAGTCTTCTTCGTCCCCCTTTCCTCGCGCGATCTCTCTCTCTCTCTCTCTCTTCGATGACGTGTACTAGGTACGACTCTCTAAAACCTTAACTTTCTCTCACTAAGGTTGCAGTCGCCTCCCGGCTTCCAAACAGTGTTTAATGTTGTGTAGACGAATATCTGTAGCTATATATGTATGTATAATTCTGGTGTGTTTGTTTATTTCGTAAGTTGCATTTTCATGTCCTGTGCTCATTTCCAGCTCCCGGTCAAAAAATCAGAGATTTTCCGTGTTCACATGATTCTGTGCAATTTGTTAGGAGTTTTATTGGGATTTGAACCTGGAATGTTGTATAGATTGTAGAAGGATAATGTAATGGATTGTGAAAAAAATGAGCTGTTTGGAGGTGAGAACAGGAAACTGTAATATAACATTTAGAGAATTCCAGGTTTGGATTCTGATCCCTGAATTCCATGTTGTTTGAAATGCTGACTTCAAAAGTTTTGCTTGTTCAGAATGTGGTGTTGAAGATAGAATGTGAAAGAGGATCAGATAAGCATTGCACGGATGTATAATCATTGTACGATACAAATTCCAGCAAATTCCCTTCCCGATTGTGTTCTTGAAGGGTCTTCTGTCAAATAGAGGGCCCTTCAGACCAGGATTTTAACGCTATCATCTAGCTTTTATAGCCGGCAAGACAAGTCTCCTTGTGTAGACAGTTGGTGTTAAAGTTCTGTGTTTGACAAAAATGCCTGCTCTTCAAAAGCTTTATAACTCGTGCAAGGCATCTCTCTCAACAAATGGACCTGTTTCTGAAGAAGCTCTTGAAAAAGTGCGTGCTTTATTAGGTAGGGACATGATCTTTTCTTAACAAGTTCCATTTAAAGACCCAGTCTTTCTCTGGGATATTCACCTTTCATTCAAATGCTCATTTTCACATATTTGTTTATTCTAGTTTTCAGTTAAGTTTCTAGTTTACACCATATTTTTTGCACCTGCTCAACAATTAAATCAGTCACACAACTCTGTTTCTTATAGTATTTAGTTTTGTCTGCTATGAATGCTCACAATTTATATGCAGAGCATAAACTAAGTTATTTTTGAGTTAATAAGTTATTTTTGAGTAATGATAAAATTTAACGTGTTACTGAACTTATCAAATGTGTATTACTATGTATTACTGTAACTATATGGAGTTGGAATATTAAATGATCTTTGCCCCTAAACATCCTTTGAATGTTATATTCTTGTCTTTTCATTTGGATATTCTATTGTATTTCATGCTTTGTGAATGCATAGTTATTAGAAAATTTTCCTTATTCCAGAAACTATAACATGACTCTCTTTTTTAACATGACTCTTTTTAGTAGAGTAATTGTTTAAGGTTGATATTTATTCATTTTAGTGTCAATCTCTATGATTCTTTGCACATGGGTATATATTTCTTACACAAATGAATAAAATGGATATTACTTTGGCTTCATTAAAAGACTATATATTTTATTTTATTTTTTTGAATTTATCACTTTGTAGCTGATTTCCTAAAACATTCCCTCTATCCCAAATTCCCAATGAATACATTCCTAAACAAGGCACTTAGGATGACATGCTTTTTTTCTTGTGAAAGGCATAAGTGAGTACTTCATTGAATACTAAATAGTAAATGGTCTACATGAAAATTTATGCAATGTATTATGTATTAAATAGGCAGGTTTAAATTTTAAATGGTAACTGAAAGTCTGCACCAAAGCTGTTCAAAATAGCTGCAGAATCTTGACATAATAGTTAGGAAGATTAGGGTTTGGCTTAAAATGTCAACTTTAGCTGCCTAAATTTAACTGTTTCTTTGCCTTTTATTGCAATAAGATATTTGATGCTGTATTACCACATACTTAGAATAGCTCATGCAATGCTGTATTACCACATACTTAGAATAGCTCATGCAATATCACAAGTAACGTAGTGTTCTTTGTCATCTATCTCTCTTTTTGATAAGTTTGGCACTATCCTTTTTTGTTTCAGATAAAATCAAGCCTTCGGATGTAGGCCTTGAGCAGGAGGCACAAGTCGTACGGAGTTGGAATGGTAGTGCACGGGAGCGTAATGGGAGCCTTCGGTCACCACCTCCTATCAAATACTTGCATATTCATGAATGTGATAGCTTCTCTGTGAGTTGCACATTTGTTTAACTGGCTTTTTATTTTGTGATTGGATGAAATTTAAGGCTGACAATGAGTTACAATGATGTATGTTCCAATTATTTTAACTTGAGGAATCTAATAAACCAAGTGATTGAAAGATGCAAGTGTATTGAATAATGTTACAGATTGGAATATTCTGCATGCCACCTTCCTCTATCATTCCTCTTCATAACCATCCTGGGATGACAGTGTTAAGTAAGCTTCTGTATGGTTCTTTGTACGTGAAGTCCTATGATTGGATAGATGTACCGGGGTATTCTGACGCATCTCAAGGTGTGTTATTTGAAGTTAATATTTTTTTTTTGAACAAGAAGTTAATATTTTTTTCATCTGAAAGTTATCAATTGAACTGTTATTGCTGATATTCAATTTTATCCTCTTTCTAGACTCAAGTTTCTCATGTTATGTGACCTGGTTTATAATTTTATTTTGGGATATTATTGCTGATTTCTCCTTACTAAGTTGTGGCTATCTGGCTGTTGCTGTCTTTAGCTTCTGGTTATGTTCCTCATTGTTTCTTTTTCTTGAATATCTGGAGTGTTGTTAATTATATCTTGTTCACCTCAGTTCCATTTCACCCAATCATGATCTTCTAGCACAGAACTTTGGGGGAACAGGAAAAAAAAAATCTTCAGAAGGGCTTGAGTAGTTTAAGCTGACCAACTATTGAAATATGAAACTTGCTCATTTGCCCATATGTATTGTTGTGAAGCATTCTCTAATTCTCTTGGATCTTTGTCATGGTAGCTCTATCATTAAGCTTCAGTTCTTTGGGTTTTAGGTGCAAGACCAGCAAGGCTTGTTAAAGATTGTCAGATGACTGCTCCATGTGGAACTACAATTCTCTATCCAGTCAGCGGAGGCAATATCCATTGTTTCAAAGCTATTACTCCTTGTGCAATTCTTGACATCCTTTCTCCACCATACTCATCCGAGGATGGACGACATTGCACCTACTTCCGGAGGTCTCCTAAAGGCGATCTTCCTGGTAAGGGCACTCAATTCCAACTTTTGTCAATTACTATGATGCGATGTGTCTTAGTATAATAATATTATTGCTGCAATTTCTTTCTTTCACTTAAGGTGAGCTCGAGGTGGATGGTGTAACAATCTCAGGAGTGACCTGGTTGGAAGAGTTTCAACCTCCTGATGACTTTGTAATTAGGAGAGGACAGTACAAAGGCCGTGTTATAAAAACTTAAACGAGTACTTTTCTTATTATTATTTTTTATTTTTACCCAATTACAAATCAGGCATGTTGAGCACATCTTTTGGGTGTTATTGAGGTGAATTAGTTATATGCTTAGCCAATGTGAGAATAATTTATGTTGGTCAGAGAATAGGCATTGTAATGTACATAATATACATTAATTTTACTGACCTCACCTTAAATTAGTCGACAGTTAGAGTCATTTTCAAATATATAATTTATGAAATATTTACATTATGGGCTTTATATTTGAGAATTGAGATGATTGAATGAGTGATGGAGTACTCTGCATCTGCAAGGTGTAGCTAGTATAACAGACTAAATAATCTGTACAAAAAAAAGTATTTGTACTCTGCTATATTATTACAGGGCTTTGAATGGTAATAAACATTTACAGTGTCGGGCTGTCAGCTCTGTAAGACTGAGGATTGTATATTCATGATCACTGTTGGATGAATCCATTAAAGCACAGGGAAGAGCAAGACGAGTTCAGAGGACTTCTACAGAGCTTCTGGTATAGGTCTGAATGGCATTAGCTCCTGGTTACATAAGAAAGTTAATTATGTCAAGCACTTCAGAAAACTATTAGCTGAAGAAATTGAAATTGTAGACTTAGCTCTTGTCTACCTGAGAATTCCGCAAGTGTTGGCCTTGCCACTTTGTTGTTTTAACAATTGTTTCCCACTTAGGAGCCTGGTTTCTGGGATTTCCTGTTCCTTGTTTGGGATGGAAAGTGGAATTCTTTGAGGATAATGAAGGCAAAGTGCGAAAAAGCCATGAATCTGATGGAGACTTTGGCAATGGCGGGGGTACTGGAAATACTTTGAACTCTCCATGTGGATTTTCTGGCTTCGCAGTTCTGTCTTTCTTAAGCAAACCTTCATCAACTTCGTTATTTGCAGCCTTAACTGAGGTGATTGTTTCCTCGTAATATTGTTCTTGTCCATCATCATTCCCTGGCTTCCCTCCTGATTTGGAATTCAATTCATCGGCTGCAGATAGGGAATTGAAGTTTGAAGTCTCTTGAACAATAGGCATGGTTTTAGCTTCTTCATCCACAGAGGTTAGCTTTTCAGCATCATCTTGGAAATGATCTACCAAGTGTTTCTTTACTCTTGTTACAAGAATCTCAATTGTTCCCTTAGCCTCAGGAGAAGAAGATTTGGGAACTGGAGACTCTAACTTATGTACAGTATCTACATACACAGTTTTCTCTGCCACGCGATTGTCTGAATCTTCCTGAACTGAGCTATCCTCGGCAGCCATTAACTCCTTAAAGCTTTTGCAGGCTTTTTTGGGCAACCCCAAGGCATCAATACTCGCATTGGTTTCAGTCGGTTTGTTATGGTTGACTGAAAGATCGCTATTCTGCAGCTTGTAAAGGGATGATTCTTCAAGTCTCTGATTATTATTACTCTTTAAAGTAAGCTTCTTTTCAGACTCACCAGTCTCAACTCCACTGCATAAACCAGCATATGAAGATCTAGCCTGCATTCTACTTCCAGGAGGCTTAGGTACACGAGTCCTTACACTCATCCCGGGTACTGGATTCAGAAAGCCAAGCGAGCCTCTGAAACAAAAACTTGGTAATAATCCGCATGCTTTTACAGGTATATCTTCATGGCTATAATCATCATCATCACTTTCTTCTTCATAATTACGAGGTTGGTAATAATGCCTTGCAGAACTGTGTGCATACAGCTTTTGAGGCTGCCTGTCTGGCTTTACTACCTTGTTCAGCTGTCTTGGTTGCTCTTGAACCTCTGTTTGCATCTTCTTGGGAACATATTGAGGTATTTCTGAAACCATCTCTGAAGCCATTGCCTTTGCTGCTGGTAGAAACCGGTTAATCATGAAGTCCCGAGTTTGTGGATCTGTTGATGGTCTTCCCTCCGGTTCATCCAACCCACTCACGCTGCAATTCAAGAAGACGGATGACTGGGTTCTAGAGAGCGTATCAAGGGCATCCAAAAACACGTCCTCTTCATCTGCAGATTCATAATTATCATCATCATCATCCTCCACCACAGCTTTCGAGCTGTTGAAACTTCCCGGGCCATTATCAGAGTTCCATAGATTGGCTACTGAGGTTCTCCCCGGGGGAAGCTTTGGCACAGGCCTTTCTCTGGCATGATCAGCTTCTGGTTTTACTTCATCCTTTGGTTTTCCCGGAATCTGCTCCCAGAAGAACGGCACAACTCCCGGGTTGCTCACCGGCCCAGATTTCAGCTCCGATTTATAACAAGGAGGTTGAGGAACACTCCGTTTCCTCCCAAACGAGTCATTGTGAGATCGTATCTTATCATCTTTACCTACTATCAATGAGTTTCGTCTTACAGATAGAAGAGGTTGGTTAAGGTTTAGCCGTTTGTCCTCCATCAGATTCCTCAGAGACATGATGCTATGCTATTCCTGTACAGAACATCATCAAAAATCGACAAAGAACATGAAAAAGCAGCAAACAACTGAGAATTCCTGCACAATCAGACAGCAAAGAAAACTTCCATCTCTCCCTCTCTCTACTATACAATGGTGAACTGCAATTCTGCAAACAAGAACACCTCTCTCTCTCAGCCTATTAAACTCTGGGTTAAAATGGGCAGTTGCAGCAACCCACTGTCGGTAGTTTGGACCTTCAAACAGACATTCCAACAAAGAGTATGAAGACAAGCTTGGGAACCTTCACTGCCTTTACCATTTTTGTCGGCAGTTGGTGCTGGCTGGCATAGGAAAACGACATTTCCTACTGATTGTCCCCCATGGACTCTTCAAAATTGCCAGACAGAAACCCAAATCACAGAACACCAAGAAACAAAACACTACAGCTGATGATCACCAGGAAAGAGCAGAAAGAACTGACCTTTGATCAATGGCGAATCCTGCAGGGCTCAGAACTAGTGTGTTCTTGGATGAATGATCAAAGGATACGTCCACGTCTTTCATATATCCATCCACCAGCTGTACTGTAAAACACTGCAGAGCAGCCAGAAGACGACTTTGAATGGAGGACGGAAGATGAGCTGAGAGAGAGACAGAGAGAGAGAGAGAGCAGACAAGTTGGACAAGGAATAAACCAGTAGCTACGCTTGTGTCAGCATAAAGACCCACATTTTTTTAAGACTTAAAGATCACTTTCTTCACGAAAGCATCCGTGCCCTGTTCCTTTCTGGTACTGTAAAAAGGGCTCACAGTAATTGAATGGATCTTTTGATTTTGCAAGCTTTGTGTACAGTGACAACCTTAAAAGCATCAATCCATTTCTTGGTTGATACCTTTGACACTTTTTTCCTTTGTTTTTTGGACAGTTGGCTTGGTAATTGCAATGCTATAAGTTTAACTTCTCGTGGGAGCTGTCTATCGGTCTGCTGGTTTACTCGCTTATGATCCTTTACAGGCTATGATCGCAACGCAGACTTCACCTTAGACAATCAGGTATTGATTGTGGATTTTCTCGTAAATTAAAAAAACGCACACACACTTACACACATAAGCACACACATAAGCGACAACCATGTTGTATTGTAGGGTAAATTGTCCTTATGTATTTGGGATATTGTAAATTATTGCAGTTGGCATATATCAATTGTACTAGATATAACTCATTGAAAGAAATCATAGACGGGTAATTGAGTGTAAATATACTAACATTATAAATTTATCATAATGTATTAATTAAAAGTATAAACTATTAATGAGTGTTTAGATTCTCATTATTTTATATATAGTTAAATTCTATATTTTCTAATGTATGCAGATATTTGTAGGTTTAGACTTTAGACCATGTGAAGATATTGATGTATAGAGGGGACCTCATTAATAAGTGTCATAGTCACAGCACAAGGATCATTTGATGATCCAAGTTTGAAATATGGGGAAAGAAAAAACTTTCTGGTGGTGTAAACCTCCCACCTGTACCACTCAATAATTGCTTATTTGGTCATCATACATCATCTGTTTAATTATTATGGATGCCTCTTTTCTTAGGTAAAATCATCTTTTTTGTCCATTACTTAGCATCATATCATAGCATGACTAAGATTGCTTCATTTGTTTGTCTCACCCTCACAATAAATTATTGAAATTGCTTCATTTGTTTGATCATAGCCTTAATTATTAACTTTGTATTAATTTTAATCAATTCATTATATTATTTTGAGGAGTATCAATGTGTACTAGCCGGCTAGGCCACTCCACTGCAAGCCAAAATAAAAAATAAAAAAATTCACAAACATCACAAGTTACCCTCGAAGGTTTGCCGGTTGGAACCCTCTAGCCCTAACCAGTAACCACCTCATGTGGGTTGGCGTGTTTTGTGGGACTACTCATACGCTAGATGTTTCTAAAAAAATTATTAAAAAATAGCTATATTTTATTGCCTATTATATTTTAATATAATATATAATTTTAAAAATATAAATTTTAATTTATACATAACTATATTTTAATAAATAATGCTTTTCTATACATAATCCTTTTTTTTTTTGAAAACATTCTATACATAATCCTAATGTAATCATTTTTATATGAAGTTTTTAAATTTTATATTATATACTATAAATAATACATAATATAGTTTTAAAATGTGTGTATTAAAAGTATATTACAACATTTTCTATTCAAAACTAATTTTTATGCTAATGGTGCTAATAGTGACCTTGGCTCACATACTAGCCACGTCGGTTGGTTTTTATAGTCCGCTCCTCTTATATGTATTCATCAACTTATTAATTAATATATTTCTTCGTTGGGTTGGTTTTCAAATAACAACAACAATAATAATAATAATAATAATAATAATAATAATAATGTTAGAAATGTTAGACTGCACAAGTCAATTCACGAAGCCTACTTCTTCGCGAGCTTTTTTTTTTTTGCCCTAACCGATGAATTTTAGCTCACTTTGACACCCTTAATTATTTCGTCTATTTTTTTTTATTACCAATTTTGGTTATTCAAATGCTTAAAAGAAGTACAAATTTGATAATTAATAACATTACTAAATAAATTAAAGTTAAAAAATCAAAGCAATAAAATTACCTTAGGTAACAAACTATTTCAGTAATTTTCTCTCACCTTAATTAATTTCAAACTTGATCATACTGTCTTTGCCTTTTTGACCTCTCCCACTTTTTATATCATTATTGTTTCTTCTGCTTTAATTTTATTCCCATTATGAGCTTTGGAATTGTGATTTCGAACATGCAAGAGAATATAATGTCATAATGTGTGTATGTGTCTTTTTTTTATTATTTTTTTAATTTTTTGTTGTTATGAGAAAAATCCACAATTATTACTTGAGAGTGTGTACTCGTTAAACTTCAAATGTTCTGTATCACGGGTGCAACTGAAAATGTGTTAGTAAGAAATTCTGAATATTCTATGCGATGGGTTCAATTGAGACGGTGTTGACAATAATCAAACTTGTAATGATTAGGTACGAAAATTATGCTTCATGCAATTGACTATCCATTTTGGGCTGGCATAATGTGTTCTTGGCTATGGAGGAAACCATTAATAAGTATGATGCTCTTAATGATTAGAATATATAGTTTGCTTGAAATAATTGGAATTGGATCCATCAAATCTTAGTTATGTTTATCATCAAATTATTATATTGGCCAACATACTTTAGGGTCCATCTACTATAAACACAAAGTACTCTGTGCCCCTATTACTTGTAATTATTATTTTTTTAGGCGACAAAAAGAAACCTCACCTACTATTATAATGCGCACAAAATAAATCTCGCTTATATGTTTTTTTATTTCTTTTTTATTTTTTCCTCTTTTGATGTTCCAAGAAATATATTGTCGGTTTCTATGTGGCCCACGAACTGGTAAGCATTATAAATGGGCCTGTACTAATCAAGTACGTATTGGACTTCCCCACTCCACAATAAAAGCCCAATGTTCATATATAAACCACTTTTACTTATCCTATTCCTTGCACCATCTTCACATTAATACATAACGTGTAGTCCACAAATTATTTATGCTATTAACTCCACTCTAGTGCTTGTCTAAAATCTTGTGGTCTAGTGGCACCAGATTTACATTCTTACATGGAGGGGTGTTTTCAAATCAGAAAAAAGATTTCACAATGTCTCTTATTTTAAAAACAATTAAGAATTGTTCTCCGTTTTCAAATTGTAAAAATAGTATTGGTAAACATATTTTCTTGTTTATATTCTCAAACTTTTTCAATTCTCTAAAAAATTAAGAAAATTTTACGTTAGTAAATGGACCCATAATATCCACATGTTACCATCTACCACTCGACTACACTCTAATTCTTTTTAACCTAAAGCCAACTTCATACTAGTCTTTATGTGTTGACTTAATTAGCCAATAGTAATGTTGGAAAAGTCTTTAAAAAAAGACAAAAAATACTCCAAATACAATACTTCCTAAAATTATGATATGATGATGGACCGAGTGCGCAATATAAAGGTATAATCGAATCAAAGCCCCGCCTATGACGTCTCTCCTCTTTCCTCGTTTACATCTCTCTCTCCCCCAATGTATTGACTCCATTTCAAATCGCGTGAAGCTGCCTCGGCTGCATTTCTCGATCAGACATGAAGCTCACTCTTCCCAACTCGTAAGGTTCCAATGCTATCAGCTAACTGCCTTCGGATTCATGTTCGGAGATCTGCCGCCGGTACTAACGCCTTTGATCACACTCATCTCTTTCCATATATTTACTGTTTACATATGTGTTTATGAAGCCGAATTGCTATATCTGCGTATTCAGTTCTTTGTTAATAGTTTAAAGCATTGCCGGCGTTTGAATTTCTGTCTCTGGAATTCAAATGCGAGTTTGGATTGAATCGCGTTGCCTGTGCTAGAGAGAAGTGAGAGATTGGATTTGGTAATATGTGGAGCTGGATTGGAGCTGAATTTGACTGAATTTGACTCGCGAAATGATTCTGCACTCGCTTTGAGACTAGAGGATACTGAAAGTTAGTGCTGGGTTTTTTTTATTAGCTAGTAGTAGGGAGGAGTTAGAAGATATAAAAGGTTGGTCATAGTGGTTTGAAATCTGGAATTTATATTCACTAGTGCTATTGGTGGAAAATCAAGGGGCTGTTGGATGGATTTTTATGTGATTAGGTATGTTATTCCAAGGTAATGTGTTTGTAACTGAAGGTAACTGCTATACCATGCAAAGACGGATGATGTATGACTTGTACTTTTGAAGGTCCACTGCACGCTGCTTATGCTTATAGATGTGAGCAAGGACTGGAAGGTTTTGAAGGGGATTGATTTGAATTTAATGGGACTGTAGTTTGCACTATAAGTTGAGGCCTTAAATAGTTTGTTTGTATCTCAGACATGGAAATTATTTCTCCAAAGCACTTTAAATTATCACCAATTCTCAAGTCAAAGATATTATCAATATGAACATATTCTTTAATAGCTAAGCTTTTTCTTAAAGTCTCAGCTCTTGCAAACAAAAAGTGAAAACATTTTAAAACTTTAAAAGATGCAAATATAATGGATAGCTATCTTCAAATTACATGCTCAGGCTATTATTGTGTGCACGTCAAATTGTTAGTTCTCTGTTGGATGTGCTATGCTGTTTAAGCCAGTGAAAGTTCTTTAGTTTTATGGATAATCCCCTCCCATAGGTGTCCTCTACAACCTATAAGGGTGTGTTTGAGAGAGCGGTGAGATTAGAGCAGTGGCAGTGAGATTAGAGTTATAGTGGTTGGAGTGATCTACATCTACTACCACCAAACCCTCACTCCTTCAGCTGAAAATGTTAGTAGTTGGGGCGGTGGTCCACTCCAACTGCAGCATTCTCAAATGAATGCTTGGAGAGCGATGAGGTTACAATGGTGGACAGCTCTCATAGGGCACTTACCGCTCCAATTTTTTTTATTTTTTTTTAAATGAATTTTGTGATTTTACAGGTTCTATGGCCTTGGAAGTAGTGCAGTCTCCAAATCATGGCTCTTTCATTATTATTAATTTATTATTTTTGCTTAAATTGATATTTTGATTTGCAAACTTTTCATGGGGTAAAAGTGGCAATGAGATGGTATTGCAATTCCATTACCTATGGAAATGGATGATATGCGAGAAGAAGCAGCGCCAGCACAAGATCAAAGACCTCCTACTTGTTGGTGGCCTTCCAATAGTGTTGACACATTTGGATCTGTTTCCTTGGATGCTAAAGATGAAACTCAGAGGAACGAAGTATTGACTGATAGTGAAGTATATGATAGTGTTTTGTGTCAGACAGCATCCCAGATCCTCTGGAAAACTGGAATGCTCTCTGAACCAATTCCAAATGGGTTCTACTCAGTTATTCCTGTAAGTACTGAAGGTCTGAAGCACATCTTCTATGCTTGTTTTACTCTTTGAAGCATGCACTCCCAGCTGCTAAACTTTTTCTGTCAAATGCTTAACACCTAAAATCTTTGGCTTGATTTATCAATAAGTTTTCCGTGCTTTCAATTTCATAGATATTCTTACATGCCTTACAAAATATGTGAGGGAAATAACTTAGCATTGGAATATTCATTTCATGGATTATCTTTTATGGTTTTGTCTGACAAGAAATGGGGTTGCAATTTTGAAATGTTTTAATTTTTGTAAATGATGTTGGATGCTATAATTGCTCAATTTTGGTGATTAAATAAACATGAGGCTAGAAGAGGGAACAGAAGAGATCACTGCATATTTATTAAGGACAACATAATATCTAGTAAGTACAGAGAACAAGTTCTTGTTCCTTCTCAAGAAACTATAAATTTTATGTGTGCAAAAGTTGTTTTTTATAAATGGTATTAGGTGTTGGGGTTGCACCATTTTTTGTGCTTAATAAAATATAACCTACAAGAAGGAATTAAGGAGATCATTAATATTCATTAAGCACAACAATTACTTAGTAATTATAGAGGAAAACCTCTTATCTTCTGCATGAAATAACTGCTTACACATGAAAAAAAGTTAGAGGTCCTCACATCTATACATGGGATTTGTAAATTATTACTATTATGTGGTTTTCACATTATTTTGTCAACTTTTCCCGAATTATATAGCTGCATATGGAGAGTGATTCATATTTATTGTGATTGTTGCTAGATATGTTGACATTCTTATTCTGCATAGACACTGTTAATTTTTACTTGTTTATCCAATATGGTGTAGCATGATAATCACAGCATGTTGATATGAAAATCAATTACTTTTGATTGAAAATGGTTAGCTTGATAATATAATGATGCCGAGCTCCAAATTCTGCTGGTGATTTGTTTTGTTTCCCTTTTCTGTGCTTATTATTTCAAATTTGTACAGGAGAGAAGGCTCAAGGAACTTTTCGACGATATTCCTACTTTTGATGAGCTTTGTTCATTGGAGCTTGAGGGTATAAGAGCAGATGTTATACTTGTAGATGGAAAGAAAGATAAGAAGCTTTCTATGATAAAGCAGCTAACTGTTGCACTGGTCAAAGGCTTGAACTCAAATCCTGCAGCAAAGATAAAAAAGATTGCTCGATTGGTGGGTTTGGTATTTATAATACTTTATTGTTTTTGGGATATATATCTTGCACAATTACTTTTGTTAAAATTTCCATTCTCTCTCTGTCTTGCAGTTTTATTTGGCTCTCTTATGAAAAATTAACTTGTCTTGGACACGGGTAAAAAGTGGCAGGTTATGAGGAGAGCTTGCTTTTTATTATGGAAGAGTAAAAGATGAAAAATAGAAGTTCAAAGCTTCAAATATCCCGTGTCATATTCAACCCTCCAACATTGAATAGAGAAGTAGCAAATCCTTTAATTCCATCCCCGCCACATGTCAGACCAAACACCTTTGATGGTGGATGATTCACTAGGGATAGGAATATGTACAGCTACACACTCTCTGCCCTTGTGCTTCTCCTTCTTGACCCTAAGATAGTTCTCTCATATGATAAGAAGGTGCTTCACTTATAGTTTGAAGCTTAGTGCAGTCTGAAAACATTTTTTGATATTTTATTTTTATTTCCTGCCAGGGAAGTGCATGGGTTGAATCTTCAATGCTATTACTTGTAAAATTTCACCATAGAATGATTTAAAACCTTGATCTCTTGTAAAGTTTCCCTCAAGAAGGATTCAACAAAGTTTGTTAACCACTTATATGAATCTTACTGTAGTCTGTAGGATTAGCAAGTTGGTCACCTTAATTAGACTTCACTAAAATTTGATCCGTTTTTAGCTGCTTGTTTGAATTTTCACAATCTTTCTTATTCTCTTGTGACTTTTTATTTAGGTGTCTGACTTTTACAAACGACCTAATTCAGAACTCAGCCATGCTAAAGCTCCAGTTGAGGAAACCTCTCATGTTTCTGACAGCCATGGTATCCAGATGCTGGGACAAATAAAGCATGGTTCATGCCGTCCGCGAGCAATATTATTCAAATTTCTTGCAGATGCTGTAGGTCTTGAGAGTAGGCTAGTAGTGGTAATTTATTCTATTTCTTCAAATTACTCATTTATACCATTACACTTGCCTGCTACTCTCTCTTTCTCTCTTCTATTTTTTGAGTTTTATACTTCTTCTTCATACTATTTTGTTCTATTTGCAATTTATTCCCAACCAGGGTTTGTCAACAGAAGGAGATTCTGAGTGCATAGACTCCTATAAACATATGTCAGTACTTGTTGTGTTGAACTCGGTTGAACTACTTGTTGATCTTCTGCGTTGTCCTGGACAACTAATCCCTCAATCTGCCAAGGCTATTTTTATGACCCATTTATCAGCTGCTGGAGAGAGTGATTCTGCAGAAAATGATTCCTGTGATTCACCGCTGGAGCCCAACAGTCCTCTTTATGGGGTTTCAGAGAAAGCGGATCTTGAGAGGTTAGAAAAAAATGGTACCTTTTTTTTTTTTTTTTTTTAATAATATTTTCAGCGGTTATATTTTAGCCTCTATCCATCATTTTTTAAAATGGTTGGGTTTGGGTTGATTGAGGTACCATTTTTGCTTGGAAATAAGCCAACAGCTTTGCGTTGTTTTATGGCATTAATCATTTTGTTCTCATTTTTACTACAGTGTTTATAAGGATGATGCCCTCCAATATAAACAGCAACTAGAAGCAACTTCAAATGCTGCAGGACCTTCACTGAGGAATATGATTTTGCGGTCTTCTACTTTGATTGACAGAAAAATGAGGTATTATGTTGCTCATGCTTAATATTCTCTCATTTAAACTTGAATGGTATTTAAAACCCATTTCATATGAGGATATCTTGAAGGTTTATATTCTCCATATTCTCTATAGTGCTTTGCAGAAATGGTTCCTTATGTGATATGTTTCTCTTTACCAGTTTATCGCATAGTGAACCCAATATTCCTACAACATTTTGGAGGAGAAGTCGGAGAAAGATTATCACTGAACAAAGGACTGCGAGTTCAAGGTTCTTTTTCATGCCCAACATTTCATATTTGATATGCCATAGTTTTTGACAACATCTTCATATGAGCTTTTCTATTTCAAAACCATCCATTCCTATGTTCTGTGGTATGAATATGCTTGTTCAGACTTGGTTCAAGGGTTCCATTCCTGTCGCTCTCGTATTAACACATTTATGACCAAACAAGGATTCCAATCCTTGAGTGGCTGGAATAAATGATAATACAAAATATCATTTGTGGGCTGAGTGGGTGGGAGGTGGATAGTGAGAGTCATTCCTATGGCAAAGCAAGTCTTGCTGAAGATGTTCAAGGCTTGCATCTTATGGAAAATATATTTAGTTAAGAAATTCAATGAGGTTGAATTAGTGGCCAAAAAGAACCAATTATTATATTCCTTTAAAACGTGGTTGACTTAATATCAAGTTGATTGAAATATGCCAATGATGCTACTGTTGAAGTTGAGTGATTGAAAGGCCTGGCGGGTGGAGATAAAAGAACTCACCAAAAGATATGTGTAATTTGAACATTAAGGTTTTGGGTGAACAATAACTAATGTGTAATTGTTCATGCGGTTGGAAAATAAAATTTTAATGTTTGGCTCTGATACCATGTTGAAATTGAGGGATTGAAAGGCCTGGCGGGTGGAGAATAACAACCACCACCAGTTAGGCGGAAACAAAATATGTGAGAAACCAAAGAAAAAAGAGAATAGAAAAAATATATTGTAATGAACGATTACAATAGTTTCTCTCTATGTGTACTCTATAGTCTATACTAATATCTATATAAGGATCCTATATTTATAGGAACATGGGGACTAAATCAAGCCTAATAGGAATAGGAAACTAAGCCCACTCCTAGTCCTACTAGGAGTTTCCTAATATTCAACAATGGTTTCCTAATATTCAACAATAACGATTCACTTGTACATTATGTTCTGAAAGCCTCTAGTTCATTCAATATGTATGAATTTTTTCTTGTGCATGATGTTACATAGTTTTGATTTTTGATTTTTTCTTTTAAAATTTCAGTCCTGAACATCCTTCCTTTAGAGGACGTTCACAATCAATGCTCAGTGGAGGTCAAAATACATACCAAGATTATTCGAAAACTGTTGATATGCCAAGGTATCTGCATGCATTTAATTCTGTTCCTTATGCTTGAATGTTAGATGCATTAGGAGATATATGTTTATATCTTGAAATTTGCCTTCTTGCCTTCATTTCTTTCCCTTTTAGTTTTAGCTTATTCTATGGCATGGCCTCATGGGTACTAGTATCTGCCTTTCTTTGTTACTAATCAAGATGTCTTGGATGTTGCATGGGTTTATCTCTTGAGTATAAAGGTTGATGTTTATCTGAAAACCTTCTCTGAGCTTAGTATTTGTAAACGCAGTTTTAGTCAAGTATGAGGACCATGCAAATGGATTATGATGTGAAGTACTATTATGGATGATCTAAACTTGCATTTTAGTGACATGTTGGTTTCTGTTACTGCAGATATTGTGAAAGTTTGAGACCAAAATTTATTAACTGTTGGGTTCAGGCTTTTATTTCTCAACTGGTATCAAGTATAGACTCCATAGCTCAACCTATGAAACACCATCTCTCCTATGTGCTTGTTTGGACTATCTAAAGGCTTTTTGAAAAAAGACTTATTTGAAAAGCCTTAATCTGAAGCTTCTCCAAAAAAGAGTCTCTTTTCTTCATATAGCCTGGAAAGCTTTTATATAGATACCTACCTACAGATGTGTATGCATGTGTATATTATTTATTGATTTATTATTTTATTTATATCTTTGCTGTTTAGCGTAGCTTCTGCTTTTGAAGCCAAACAAGCTCTATATCTCAAAGGGTTTTCCTGACTGCACATTAACTCATAATATTGTAAAGTATGTAATTTAGATTTAAGCTTAGTACAGGTGCAATTTTTGTGCCAAATCTTGTCTCATCAATCAGTATTATCAATTCCAATAAGTTTCTAGATACACCCAGTTTGCCTCGTTTTGTTTATGTTTTGTTGTCTGCCTGCTAAGTATTTTGTAATTAGACTTTAGAACAATTGTTACTATTGCACTTTTCATTGCTGAGTTGTATCATTTTTCTGATTTACACAGGTCAGAAGGTGCGACAATGTCAGAAGTGCGGAGAATTAGAAGAAGCATTAGTATTACTCCGGAAATTGGAGATGATATCGTAAGGTCAATATTACTGTTCTTATATTGTAATCATTATTGTTATAGTCATTTGGTCATTATTATTATGAAGTATTGTGGAGTATTTATTTTGTGATTGTTTGGTGATAGTATTTCTGTATTAAATGGATTGTATTCTTACTTAAAAGATGGATTTTGTTTAAGATACTACTTGGTGGATTTTCAAACATTCACATCTCCATATTTATGCCATTTCAATTATATTAGGGCTGTTCGAGCAATGAATGAATCACTGAAACAGAATTGTATCTTGAAAGAACAACAAGAAAGTAGGCCACTCCCAGGTGCTTCAATTGACAAAGATGGTGCTTCTGCTCTTCACAATGGTGTATGCTTCCAGCTTTCTTTTTCCCCTGCCCCTCTTTCTTTCCACTTTGCACAGGATCCTCCTAACACTAATTTTAGTTTTCGTGTTACTAACAAACTATTCTACCTTGTAGGCATCTGATTTTCACACTGATGACCGTGGTGTGATATTGGGTGGGCATGCTTCCTTATTTCCTTTTAAAAGGGAGTTCATGAGTTCCCAGAAGTCTGTGTCATTGCCCTCTTCTCCTCATGATTTTGGGAGTGAGACTCCTGAAGGAAGCAAGGCCTCAGATCTCAGAGTACATGAAGAAATGGTATCAACTTGGAACAGAATTCTAGAATCATCAGTGTTCCAGAATAAGTCTCTCCTACCTTTTGAAGAATGGAATATAAACTTCTCAGAGTTGACTGTTGGATCTCGTGTTGGGCTTGGTAAGCTTTACCCTTTTTCCAGTGTTGCTCCAACCTCCGTTACAATTAAAATTGCCAGGCTAGCATTAATAATTGTACTTGTTTTTGCTGGTTGATGTTAGTAATTGTAGTATCGATCTTGCTTATGTTAGCTCTGGCAATGATTCATAGTCTATATCTGTGGGGGG
Source organism: Ipomoea triloba (assembly GCF_003576645.1). Taxonomy (NCBI): domain Eukaryota; kingdom Viridiplantae; phylum Streptophyta; class Magnoliopsida; order Solanales; family Convolvulaceae; genus Ipomoea; species Ipomoea triloba. The sequence continues at coordinate 1,980,197 of NC_044926.1, read as the reverse complement.
ATGTGCTAACTGAATCAGTTAAAGTATTGTGAGTTATGATACCTTACAGTAGGTATGAAGATTGAGGAATACAAGGGGCACGGATATCATTAACTTTTGAACATATATAAAGGTTAACAGAGCAGGAAGAAGGACCAGAAGACCACTAAGAAGAGTGGCTTATTTACCATAATAATTTATATTTCACGAATGCGAATATGCTTTCAACCTCTATCACAGCAAAACCATACGGCTAGGTGCTTAAAATGGGGTTCTAAAGACAGCTAATATGAGACCTTTAAAAAATATATATTACTGGTTGCAGAAAATATGTGTAAAGTGTTCTTTCAGTGGTGTAAACTTAACCACTGTGAACTATGATCTTTTACCAATATTTCAAATTCTTTCTCAAAGTACTAAGAAACATTATCTATTTTTTTTTGAAAAAGAAACATTATCTATTGATATGCATAGAAAGCCAAAATAGATTCACCTGCAAGTCTGGGTAAAAACATTCAGGCTATTTTTTTTTTTGAATACTACTGTTTAATTCCTGTCCATTTCTAGGATTCTTCGGAGAAGTTTTTCGTGGCTTTTGGAATGGAACAGAAGTTGCTATCAAAGTTTTCTTGGAGCAAGATTTGACTGCTGAAAACATGGAGGATTTTTGCAATGAAATTTCCATCCTAAGGTATCTTGTCGTCTCTCTCTCTCTTGTTTTTGAAATGGTCATATTGTCTAAGTAATCAGCTCTATTTCTTTCAATATGTATTTACACTAACTTGTCATTTTTCCTGTCTCTTCTGAGTTTTGCAGCCGCCTCCGGCACCCAAATGGTATGCCTTTCTCCAGCTGCTGTTGATTTATTTATTTGATATTGAAACATTGCTGATTTAGCGGATGTCTTTTCCTTACAGTTATATTGTTTCTCGGTGCTTGCACAAAGCCTCCACATCTGTCCATGGTTACTGAGTACATGGAGATGGGATCACTTTACTATTTGATTCATTTAAGTGGTCAAAAGAAGCTGCTCAGTTGGCGGAGGAGACTTAAGATGCTGTGTGACATATGCAGGTGGGTTATTTTTATGTTTAAAAACAATCGTGAAATTATGATGGTAGGTTTTGTGTTGCAGGCTATTGTTTATTAACTGACTGTTATTTTCTATGTGCGTACTAAGAGGGTTGATGTGCATTCATCGCATGAAGATAGTTCATCGAGATCTAAAAAGTGCAAATTGTCTTGTGAATAAGCATTGGACAGTAAAGATATGTGATTTCGGTCTCTCAAGGCTAATGACAGATGCACCTGTGAGAGACATCACATCTGCAGGAACTCCAGAATGGATGGCTCCAGAACTCATTCGTAATGAACCCTTCACAGAGAAATGCGATATCTTTAGCCTAGGTGTTATCATTTGGGAGCTCTACACCTTAAACAGACCATGGGAAGGTGTACCCCCACAGCGGGTAAGCTTACCTTTTTCTATTGGCTCTATTTCTATAGCTATTCTTCTCTTATTTCTTTTATTTTTTATATTTTATTTTTTAAAAAAATTTTCCTTATGTTTTCTTTATTTCTCAGGTGGTGTATGCTGTAGCTAATGAAGGAGCACGGCCTGAGATACCGGAACCCAAAGGACCCCTGGGAAGACTAATTGCAGGTAATATAACTAATGAATGCATGGCTTAGTGAAAAAATTTCATTTTTCTGGTCTTTAATTATGCGAATACTTTGATTGCAGATTGCTGGTCAGAGCCCCATGTTCGACCTGGTTGTGAAGAAATTCTGAAGCGCTTGCACTCACTCAGCTAATGCAAATATGCAATCCATTCCTTGTATATATACACACATGGTGAGACGCTAGCGCCAAAGGCGTTACAATGTGACGGCTTGAGCTGTAACGTTTTTTGTAGTTGTAGCAAATGATATTTCTGCTTCATCGCGCTGTTCGTTACTGTAATGTTCAAACGATGAAGCGAAGGCCACTTATCCTCGTGTCTCGTAATTCCCCTTCAGAGTTTTCAATCTTGATGAATCCAAATGCTAATGTATGCGTGTGGATAATCGACTCATGCACGATTCATGCACAGATGCACTATAACCCGGCTTGCTAAATGACAAGTTAATTCTAGCCAAGTTGGTTAACTTGCTTACTTGATAATTTATAAGTTTAACTTCTAGTGGAAGCTGTCTATTGATCTTTTTGCCGTTCTTTATTTGAGCTGGTCAGTGTTAACTCCCTCGAAAAAATAAAAAAACAGACTCAACACAAAACAAGAAACAAACAGTACAACACCATTGTACTCCACCTTCACAACTCTATTGAACCATTGGAAAATCAAAACTAATAGAATGATAAAACCCAAAATATTGGTTTTCAAAAAAAAAAACCCAAAATATTTGACCTTTTATAGGGAACCATTTCCGCAGCCCAATTGTAAAATGGGCAGCCCGTCCTTAAAACACCTCCACCCGATTCGCTTTCACGGAACCCGATTATTTTATCCCCACTGATAAATTGAATTCCAAACGGCTACTTTTCTCCATCGCTCCATCTTCCCCCTCCTTTCGGATTTCGCCATTGTCTTCTTCAACTGACTCTCTCTCTCTCTCTCTCTCTCCAGGTATGTATGTATGTATGTATGCATATATTATATTTATGTTTTTGGTATCTTGAGATTTCTAGGGTTAGCCCTTTACTTACTGATGTTTTGATTTCAAATTTACAGAGAACAGATTCTATACCGCTCATCAAACCAAAATACAGACAAGTATGGCAAGCAATCTCATCCAAAGGCCACTGATCTTTCAAGACGAGAACTTGGATGTCTACTGCAAAAGTATGGGCTCCAACTTTACATTGCATCTTTGCTTATAGAATGCTGCGTTTCAACTTAATAATTTAATTTATTTTCAATTTTTGTTTTGATAGAAGCCCTGACCGGTGACAAATCGAAGAGTTCTAAACAATCGGTTGTGAAGAAAGCCGCGACAGGGCTAAAGGAAGCTGTGGCGAGCGAAAATTCAAAGAGCTCTAAACAATCGGTTGCCAAGAAAGGCGCGACAGGGCTAAAGAATCGCAGCGCACTGAATGACATTACAAACAAGTCATCTGTACCCCCAAAAGCATCGCAGAAGAAGAGCGTCTCCCAGAAGAAGAAGGTTCTGGTTAAGGAGGATGCAGTTAACATTGCGGAGGAGACCTTCTTGCATGATCACCAGAAGTGCATTGAGGCACAACAGGCCGCACGGACAGTGGATCTCTGGCACTTAGTTTTTCCTGAACGTGGTAATTTCTGCATTCTATTTAATGCGCTTTGCTTCTGTGGATTTAATTTTTGTTATGTCTCTGATCTGCCTTGATTACTAAACAATGTAACTGATGTAGCTGTTTTATCATCATTGGTTATGGTTATCCAAGAGTCCACCAAGTAAAAGATTGTTATTTCCACCGTGTGGTATGCTTTACATATTGTGGCTGTAATAGACAATTTAAAAGAGGTTCATTAGGCTCGAGAACATTAGCAAGCTTGGGCTTGACTGAAAAGACTATTCAATCTGGCTTGAGCTCAGTGATGGGTGTTTTGAGTTGAAAATTGACCCAAGTTGCTCGGGAGTTGGGTTGTATTATCTGCATCATCACTCAATAGGGAGTCTAGTTGTCTAGCTATATGAGATCAGATAAGTATTTATTGTCTAGTCTGCATGTTCATGTATGACCTTAATTACCAAAAGAAATGCAGGGTGCATAGGTGAAGAATGGAGATTTGTGCATTTGTGAACATGGGCAGTTTGATATGCTTTTTTTTTTTTTTTGTTGTGATGTTCCATTATTGGTGGATAAAGCTGTAGTTCTTATCTGAAAAATCCCTACTTCATGTAGGCTTACACTAGACGTTTTGTTTGAGCTTCTGAACCCCTTTAGACTTGTCACTTTTGATCCAACATTCTTGCAAAAAAAAGAAATTCTGTTGGAAATCAGAGTTAATTGTACTCACACCAACACTTTCTATTATGATTCTGTGGATTTAATTTTCTACATTCTGAAATAAGTGCCAGGAGACTAGAAATTAATAACCAGTATCGTCTGTCTTTGATCTGCCTTGGTTATTGAACAATGTAACTAATGTAACAAAAGGTTACTTCAGTCTAAGCACTAATTTTATCTTTCCTTTTGCTTTCAGATTCCTTGCCTCCCATTGAAATTTCAGACTTGATACCAGAAAAGGCGAGTCTTATGCATTGTTCATCATCTATCCATCGTATAGAGCTCTTAAACTGTTGCATTTCAGGCTAATAGGCAATTATCTACTCATTAATTAATCTGTTTATGTATTTCAGAGCAACCATCACTGTATTGATAGTCCCCGCAGCTTCCCAGAGCCAGAAGAATCACTCATGGCAGAGTTCTCTGCATGGTTTCAATCTCCAACCAAGAGATCTCCTCAATCCTCTCCAGCACGCTGTGATTCTCCGCTTTCTTCGTGGGAATTTGAGCCGGTTGAATTCAAAATGAAAGAAGAAATCGATATCGCGATTTGATTGCTCTGCTTGATCTATGAATTTGAGACATCTATATTCATTGCTTATCCAACTATGTTTGAAGCTCAGGGAACTATCTGGTTTCCTTGCAATGTGTATGGCAGATTCAATTTGAAAGACCATGAATGTATTGTACCCCCCCCAAACTTTCATCTATTTGTAGATTTTTGCAGACAGTTGAACAACCAGCACTAGCTATATTTCCTTTATATACAGTTGATTCATTTACCAAGTGATTCATTTAATGGAACTGGCTAAGGTAAGTAACTAAGTACGTTGTCTTTGAATAGGACTGAATAAGACTCGATTGGATTATTATGTAAAAAAAAAATTATGACTAAGTACGTTGTTATTTTAGAAGTCTTGCTCTAGTGGTAGGGTGGGGTTCGGTTCGATTCCCACTGATTGTGTGCAATGGGGTCATGGTGATGAAGACTTATTGTGCGTAGAGTATACAAACAAGAATGGAATCTGAGGACTAATTTGGGTGACTCACAATTTACTTCGAGATCCAAAGTTCAAAAATTTGATTAGAAGTGATGAAGGTTTCTTATGTGCAGAATATACAGGTAGAAACTGAGGACTAATTGTGCGACTCGCAGTTTACCTCATCTAGTGCCTTGGGCCGAGTATTATACTCTGAATGCTGAAGCACCATGGTGCTCGATATTGATGCTCGTAGAGGACGATAACCGACATTAGTATGCCAATGCATGTGTACTAAACGTACTTTTATCTAATTATTTTGATTAATTCACGTTGAGAACCAATAAATGAATGATAAATAATAATTAGTACCGAATTTTTTTTAAAAAAAAAAAGAAAAAAAAGAAAAAAGAAAAGAGAGAATATGTAAATAAAGTAGGGACATGGTCTCTCATTAACTTTACCCTCCTTAGAACAACATCTTCCATTCAGATGGATTTTTTTAAATATTTTATCACAAATTTTTTCTCATATCAGCCAATTAGAATCACACACAAAGGTTTATTCTATTTTACCGACTGAATAGGACTTTAAAACATTCCATAATAGGTTTTAAGATAACTACATGCTTAGCGCTTGAACGTTAGAAAAAACCTGCATAATCTTATTTAATTTATATCCTCATACTATTAGATGGACATTTACTTGAAAGAAAAACAATACTTTTAGTCTCTCAATTGTAACCAAATTACACAATTACACATATAGTCTCTTAATTATTGATGGTGTGGAATTATTAAAACCATTCCCTAATTCTTAAGGGAGTGGCATATTTGGTTCTTAGGGTTTGTAATGGAACCGATCGAAACCCTAACATCAAGAATCAAATTTGCCGTTTTGCTAAAAGTTAAGAACTAAATTTATGCCACGAATAATTAAGAATACAGACATGTGATTTCATGATTTGCCTCAGTAACAGTTGTGCATGTCGTGCTACATGATATACAAGAATAGACATATAGTTTATTGCTTAAAAACAATATTAAAATCAAAATTCAATTTATACATGATCGAGTTTGATTGCGATCTTACAAAATCTTAGGAATTCACAAACAACATAAGATGATGGGGGCTAAAGTAGCCAGCTTGCAATATTATATATATTTTTATATATATAGTACTTATTGTTCCAAGACAACAATTAATATTATTGATATTAATAGATCTAATTGAAAGAAAAAAAGAAAAAAAAAAAGGATTTACTAACCAAATGATAACGGCAATAATAATGGCGAAAGAGTTTTAATTTGCCAGCTCCGAAGACAGCCATGCATGTACCTTAACACACCGCAGGTTCCTGTCTGGGAAGATTGATAAAACGATATATATATGTTTGATCAGAATAAGAATAGATCCTTCCAAGTTACATAGAACTATGAATATGCATTATATTATATGATGTTATACAACCAAATGAGTAATCAATAGCAAATACTGAATTAGGGCAACCCTAGCCGAACTGGTCGAACATTTGACTTAGTAACTCCAAGATTTCAAATTTAAGTTCCGGTGAGAACTGCATATTGATTTTCTGGATCGCTTTGAGCTGGTCAGCTATGACAACCTAAGTTAGTCCATTTGTCCTTTGTCAGGCCATAAACCGACTTTACTAAGAGGGCAATTTCGAGTTATGATTGCGAACTAATTAACTTTTCCATGAGTCTAAGTAACATGATTTTCAGCAACATGATTTCCAGTGAGGTTAAAACTCATAACTAAGAGTAATTATGTGTTAATTAATAAACTCTAATTAATTGATGAGAGAAAGGCACCTTTAACATTACGTCAAGAGTTCAATCCCATCTCGTATGTCCATAAGTATGAGTGTATTTAGTTTCTCGAGAGTGTTTAGGGTATATATAGTGATATTTATTGATTCCGTAAACAAAAAATCACTACTATTTTTACCAACCAAGAAGCCATGTTAGAATCACAAATTACTTAGTAAAAAAGATAATAACTAAGAACAAAAAATGGAATATATATGATTTAACAACATTTACGATCATACTAGGGTTTTCAATTCTTTTAATTCTCTCTTCCAATTTCAATGGACATAATACAAAGATTTATTCATAAATAAAAGTTTAGATTAAATTATAATATTTGAAACACCGTAATCAACTAATCACGATTGGAAATCCTTCAATTTTTTACCATCCAAAAATGAGGCATTACGTACATTCTAAACTTGCTAAGTATGCCTAGAAAATGTTTAAGATATTCTACATAATATAGTCATGTAGATAAATAAGATATTTGAGTTGATTATAATCGATCATTGTTAAGTAAACTGAACAAGTAAAATGAGATGGACTATACAGTAATTTTATTTTTTTAAAGATTTTATTTTTTTGTAATTTTTTTTTTTGGTGAAAATATATGTGAATTGAATATCTGACAAAAATGAATAAGTGTTGTGTCCCACCAAATCTAATAGAGACTGTAAGCAATCTAGTAAAGAAGCAAAGGACAATTAAACATATACGTGTAAATGTGGATCGGATCTCCAAAATGCCCTTCTCAAAAGGGATATGTTTTGCAACAAATTAAAGATGATTAATCAGTGCGCATTAATTAATATATATAGTGCAACAACTTAAGGTGTTTTAGTCTTTAATAATAATAATAATATAATAATAATAATAATAATAAAGTTTTGAAAGCGGTGACCGAGTGGATGGAACATGATTTTCATACAAAAAAGTTATGAATATGATTTTGTTTTCCTAGAGCAATTGACTTGCAAGTTATTATACAAAAGCATAGTTTACTTGGTGGAGGCTGGTGCACACCCGCAGGTAAAATTAAATTTTTTATATGGTACCAACCAACACCAAATGCTGACAGACAAAAACTTGTGTGCGAAGGGTCGGGTCACGATAAAAATATAATATTTATACTGAAAAATGTAGTAATAATTATGAATAAAATGTTTGTTATAAGGGAAAGTGTAATACTCTTGAGAAAGTCTAATACTTTAGTGTTTGTAATACATTTTTTTCTCAAAAGCATGACACTTTCCCTTATAAGTAACAAACACTTTATTCTAAATTAGTATTACATTTTTATCTTGACCCGATACTATTCGTGAAACAGTTTCACAAGAGAGTCATTCATGCTGATAATATCCAATACATTTATGCAGGATATAGTAGTGTCTAATGTATATGATATTATTAACATCAGATAATATATGGTATAACAATATATATATATATATATGGAGTACAATTATATACTTGATACTATTGGAACATATCTCAAGTTATTAATTATATAGTAAATGAAATACATTTGCAATAATGATATTTCTTTGTTTAAATTATTATTAAATGTTAGAAAAAAATCCAAATTCTAGAACTAAGAAAATTAATTTTACATGGTGGCCGGAGTCAATTATTTATTGAAAATAACTATTTATAGAATATAAACATACATTTCCCTTTTTTTCTTTCTCACAAGTGTATTTTTTTCTAAAGGAATAATGTTTCACTCATAATTTTATTTTCTAGTGTTCACCTCTTGACATGATAATACATTTTTTTTTATTCATTGGTTATCATGAATTGGCCAACCAGGCTACACCCAACATTAAAAATAAAAATTTCAAATTAATCAAATATAAAATGAATTAATCAAATATTATCACCTAAGAAGATGAAATCAGGAGAGAAATTTAGCATTAGTCTCGAAAAATTACTAGCTATACTAAAACTTTATTTCCGTATGAATGATATGATTTCTAATGCGTGTTAGAATGATGAAAGCTTTTGTGGATAGTTTTCATTCTATGTTATTCATCATTATTCTATTCTTATATCCTTATTTTCTATATCATGACTTTTGACATGATATTGGCCGATAAACACTTTAATTAATTAGAACAGAGTTCTTACTGAACCCTATTTGAGAGTTTTTCAACATGTTTTATACATAATTTACAAAATTTAAACTTACAACCTTATTTTGTGAAACATAAACTCCAATTATCCCCTCCACTCTAAAATAATGATAGTTTTTTATTCTATATATGATTGAAGAATTGGTTGATTGATTGATGAATATATATATATATATATATATATATATATATATATATATATATATATATAATAGTTAGTCTCTATTGTAAGATTCGATGTTCTCCAATATACAAACATGCAAAAGTGTCTGCAACCTCAAATGAGTGTGTGGGGGCACAATATCTGCAGAATCCCAAAAGAATATTTACCTTATTCTATTATTAATTCAGGGTTTCTACACAACAGGAATTTTATATTACTTCAATTTGAGCTGATCATTTATAATTAATCAATTTAAGCAGATTTTTTCATAAATCAAAGAATCTTATATTACTGATAATAATGACCAATTGTGTGTGTGTGTTTTTTTTTTACTTAATTTCTTCCACCCTAATGATATCTCTAGCTAAAACTAGGGTTTTCAGTTCCAAGTTGAAATCAATTCAATCAGATTAAACTGGGGAGGGTTAGTTCCTACAAAATTTAATTGATTTCTTGAACTTGAGATGTTGGATGATCTGTAACCCTATATCTAGTCTTTCCACCGCCATTAATTGCTTATTCAAGATTTGGGGTTTCTGGGAAAGTGGGAAACCTATATACTTTGATTCAATTAAGATTTTGAGGTTTTTGGTTTATTTCTGTCTTGAATGAATGAATGATCAATCAAGAACAGGGATTTGGGTGGCTGTTTTTAATTTAATTACATCGGATAGTATCGATGAAAATGTGATGTTTTCGGGGGAAATAGGGATAGAAAGAATGATAATAAAATGAGTTATGAGAATCTATGAGAATCAGAGCTACCTTAGGTTTCAGTGGTGGCCGGAAATTTTTTGGAAATCAAGAAAACGGCGAGGAAGAGGTACTGGAATCATCGTCGGCGGCGGCCATGCCGGCGGGCTTCTTCTTCTTCTTCTTGTACGGAATGCCACGCGCCTTAGCCTGACATTCCTTCACTTCCCTGAGGTAGACACGAATGGCGCCGCTGGCGAAGGGGTTAGTCTCGGGTGAGCCGCCGTTCTCCTCGTAGGCGGCTCGGAGCCGGCCGATGAGCGCGTCGAGGCTCCCCCACGCCTGCTTTAGCGGGCACGTGCACGGCGCCGGCGGCTCCGGTTGCCCGTAAAAGATGCAACCTTGTAAGTGAACCTTAGTCTTTCCGAACTGGTCCAAGTACCTTAGGAACTCCAAAACATGGTTGCTGTTACACTGAGACAGCGCCACGGGTGGGCGCTGATTCCTCAGGTACTGCCCGAAGGTGTTCCAGTCCCGTCTTTTCTGGGACTCGTAACGGCTGGGAGTCGCCGGGGAGTTATCTCCCGGCGACCCCTCGGCTAAGTCTTTCCCTCTATCATACGACATGACTAGGAAGATGAAGATGAAGATATGATAAAAAAAAATTGGATGAAAATGACGAAAATGAAGAAATAATATTAATAATATTGAGGAAGCTAAGGTAGAAGGTTAAAGGAACAGAAGTATGGAGATGAAAAAGAAAAAAAAATCATTGAGTTGACACATGCAATAATGGCCCTTTTTTTTTTTTTTTTTCCTGCGGATTTAATTACTTTTTAGTAATAATAAAAAAATTATTTTGAATTGTCTACACGACTACACGTAGTAGAGAAAGTATATATATACTAATTAAATGAATGACAATAATTGTAGTTAGATTTGTCTATATAAATTATTCCCACCATTTATAGGGTTTGTCACCCTGATTGTAATTTGGATTAGCAAACGGTCTTTGATATGATAATGACTCGCCAATATGTGCCATTTTCTTGCGCACTCACAATGTTTTAGCCATTGATTGGTCATAGGAAATGTTACATACAATATTATTATTATTATTATGTGTGAAGCCAGTAGACCAGGTCAAGTCTATAATTTTTTTTTTATTTATTAATATCTTCTTGGTCGAGCTTGTCACACATGATATTTATAGTGAAGTTTATTTTTAGCTCTTGTGTGCAGTGGTTTGTGAATTATTATATATGAGTCAAGTTTACTCAGATCAGTGCACGCTCTTTAGTAGTAGCCGTGTGTTTCTCTCATCACCAGGCCAAAAACAAAACAAAAAAAAACAAAAAAACAAAAAAAATTTAGCATCTTATTGTCTAGTGTAGATTTAATGCATGACATGCCTTTAATGAGATTCAAAGCTAACGTTTAGTTATCAATTCCCACTAGTATATGTTTAATTTGAATTGTTAGCAGATGAGAACTGAAGTCATTAGAGTTGTGTGGTCGAGATTCATGTGATGAGTTATCTATTTCTTTTATTCCCTTTGTATATATACATATATACGTATTTTTTTTTATTTATCATGACATTATAGTAGGCTCATAATAAGTTTGAATAATTTAGGATAACTAACGAATATGAAGACAAATTGTAATACTTGTTACAAGTTACAACCAGCATCATTGATATACATTTTTCCAAGTGTGATTGAGTACAAATTTGAAATACGGTAAACACTTATAATTATATATAGTAATTTTCTTGTGAATTAAGTCTAGTGTAACATTATTTTAACTTGACGCTTGGTAAAAATGATAATAACTGTAAATAGTCAATTAGTCATTAACAATGAACTCGATCAGTGGGTACATTATGATTGCTTTGGACTCCCTTATTGAATTTTGATGAGTTTTATTTACCAAAAAAAAAAAAAAATACTCATCTCGTGATGTATATTGTGAGTTTGTGACTCAAGACAAAAAAAAAAAAAAAAAAAAAGGTCACACTTGTGTGAGACCGTCTCACGGATCCTTATTCGTGAGACGGATCGGGTCGGGACAAAGCACCATGCAAATGTCATACCTATATGTGCAGATGTCACACTTATATACTCAAATATAACACTAATCAAGAATACAATTTTTGTTACTTATAAGAGAAAAAGTACATTTTTCATAATAAGTAATGTTGACAAGTGCCCCTTACTTATAAGGGCAAATATAATACTTTTGAGGAAAAATGTAATACTTTTAAATCGAAATGTAAAAGTATTGTATTTTCCCTTTAAAGTATTACATTTACCCTTATAAGTAACAAAAATTTTATTCCTGATTAGTATTACATTTGAGCATATAAGTATGGCATTTATGCATATAAGTGTTACATTTGCATCGTGACCCGACCCGTCTCATGGTGATACGGTCTCACACAAGTTTTTGCCAAAAAAAATTGTAAAAAATTTCAAATGCATAATTATTCAGACTTAAAAATGATTTTATATATAAAATATTGATGTTGGGTGGAAGTTTGGATAGCCAAGTCCAGCATTTTATTAATTTAAATTAAATATTTCGAAACTGATTTTTTTTTTTAAAAATAGCATTTAACTCTTACAAAATATTTAAGGTATAGGTAATTAACAAAATATATTTTCTTATGATCATATCGTGGAGCGCCATGTACAAAAAAACGTACTTGTTAGTTGTAATATAATATCTAGATCAGAATAGTGTAGTAGGACATATGTTTGTTGTTTTAATATTGGGTATTGGAGTAGCTAATTTAAGGTTATAATTCAATAAAATTAGCAAACATGATGGAGTGGTCCAATTAAGATTCGAAAACTCATTAAATCAGCACATGACTTCCGATAGGTGTGAACGATATGATAGTTATTGTGTTTACAGTACATACTGTAGCTAACATTGACGCAAAAAAGACGAGATATTATATTTAATTTATATAATATCGCGGATTTATTAAACTAGTAGTTATTATTATTATTATTATTATTATTATTATTATTAGGGGGGAGAAATTGGAAGTGGCATGGACCTAGCAAACGCAACAAAAATGACAACACATAATTCTTGTAGTACTTAGTGCGACAATTTTCTTTTCGATATGATACTCCGTACAAACAATTTAATAGTAGTTTATTATTATCAAAAAGAAAAGAATTAAAAGTGAGTTGAATAGTAACTTTGTGACAATTATTAATTTGTCCTATAAGGGAATGGATGGGTACCCAACTAATTCAATGGGCCTCTCTCTATATATATATATATATATGCTCAAATGTGGTTGTGCCTTTCTGTGCGGTCGGTGCGGTATACATCACTAGTGTTAACAAAATACAATACTAGTGTTAGGAAAATGCACAAAAAAACTCTATAATTCCTCTGCCCCTAATTGTGCATTTTCGAGACGTATATTTGCATACCTAGTAGTGTGTTTTTTGGTGATGTGTACCTAATGATGCATATTTGTGTTGTACATTTTCCTAACACTAGCGGTAAGACCATAGTGTATTGAGTCAAAATTAAAGCTAATGGCTTATAGAGTATATTTCTATTATAGTTGCATAAAGGTTTAATTTCAAAATTACAAGTTTAGATCTGTTTGTAAAATATTGTGTATTCATCAGGTGCACTGATTCACTATTTATATATTTGGATAATTTGTCTCTTAGCTTTGATCAATAAGAAAATACCTGGTTGCTTTTTATTTTATATCATAAATAGGCTAATCCCCATTCACACTGAATCAATCCAATTAAGGGACAAAGTGCTGGTCAAATTGATTTTTTCATATGAAAGGGAGTTTAAACTCCTAACATCTCTTAAAGGACGAGAGTGTATGACCACTCACGCTAATCAAGTTACTTAAAATACCAGCTGGTAACTTGATATATATGATCATCGTATACTATCCGTCATGCTCTTACTCTACTACCTCGTATTGAAGCTTTGATATTCACTATGTTAAACTCTTTATGGTTGGACATGTGTTTCAAGTCGAGACATTATGTATGTCTGGTTATGGTTAGGTAGAATTGCACAAACATCGGACATCCATTACATAATAACTTAGCTATTAAAAATTTGGGTTGTTGTGCTTGCACAAATATTATACTATACGTCTATACATATTCTTAATGGTTAGTAATCCCTACAATGGTGTCTAAACGAGTTGTATTTTGTTAAATAATTATCGAGAATTTCTATTGTGTTCGTACTACACGTTATTATTTATGTAATTAATCTCTGTTGGTAAGTTGAATTTTCAAGTTGGTTTTATTTTTTTGGAGTACAAGTAGCAATAATAATAATAATAATAATAATATAAAAGGAATAAAAATGTGTAATTACATGAAAAGGACCAAAAGGCAAAAGCTGGCGGAACAGTACAGCATCTGAAACACTGATTTAAGGAGAGAAATATATTCCAATCTTTTCCAGACAAAACCGCAAGTCTTTTAACATGACCAGTGCCTTGTGCTCTTCTGAATCACCATTACATTACATTCAATTTACAAATGTTATTTTTAAATTTTATTTTATTTTTTTAAATTTTTTGTTGTTAGTACCAACTTTTTTCATGCCCTATTGCACCACCAATTCAATTTCCACTTCAATTCCCATTCCCAATTATTCTGATCTCCTTCACCAACACATTTTCTAAGGCTGTGGAATCACCCCCACATTCACTTTTTCTAATGTATATTGAATTTTTCGTCTCTAGCTCACAATCTCACATGCCTACAAATTGACATTTTTAATACGATTCTGATAGAACTCAGAGACGGAAAAAAATTAATTGAGAGACACAAAGTGATAATATGTATAATTGAAAGACGAAAAGTGTTATTGCCCTATAGTTCGTGGATAAAATGTTTCATTTATCTTAAGTAAAATAGTTTGTTGTTGTTGTTGTTGGTGGTGGTGGTGGTGGTGGAGGGAGGGGTGACCCCAACAAGACTTGAGGTCAACTCCTGAATCTAGTCGCTCCCAAGCAATCCTCGTGATAACCTGTCATAACTTGAAAAAGTGAAACCCCTAATTCCCACCAAGAACACCCACCTTAAAACGCATAATTGACAAGAATTTTTGTAATGCACAACGTTTACTTGTACATTTGAAAAACAGAAATAGAGATTGAAAATTTAAAAAAAAAAAAAAANTTTTTTTTTTTTTTTTTTTGAGTACAATTAAGAGTTAATTCAATAGAAAGTGTAAGAGATGTTAGTGAATAATGGATGCCGGTCAAATACCTCAATACCTTAAGGGATAGTCGTCACATACATATTTGGGGTTGGTCATATTCTCTTAAATAATGCGAATTAAATTATTAAAAAAAGTTATGTCTAATAATTCTTTTAAATCAAGATTAGAAGAGGAGATGTCCTTGAAAAGCGAATTATGCCTCATA
Organism: Ipomoea triloba; assembly: GCF_003576645.1. NCBI lineage: Eukaryota > Viridiplantae > Streptophyta > Magnoliopsida > Solanales > Convolvulaceae > Ipomoea > Ipomoea triloba. Next base: position 1,964,984 of record NC_044926.1, on the reverse strand, counting down.
GGTAGGGCTGTCCTAGGTTATGTTGAGGAAAACATCATCCTTTCTTTTGCCAAAACTTTGTAAGATACGGAAGAGACACATCAAGCACTTTTAAACCTTGTTACTTGAAAAAAATAATCTAACTAAATATTTATTGTTCTGTATTATTCTTTGTAGATATACATAGAATTACTTCTAAATATTTTTTCTTTAAAAAAAAAAAGAGAAAGAATTACTTCTAATAAATATTTGATTTTTGGCATAGGAGCTAGAGCTTTAGTCCTAGATGAGTAAATTAAAAGTCATCATTTTCGGCTATGTAGAGTTGACAAAGACTTGATTGGAATTTGAGGTCACTAGCCGAAATATGTAGCAAGCTAAGTTTCTATGTTAAAGAAATGTAATAAGTTAAAGATTAGATTAACTAATTCATGGTAATTAAAAAAACCAAGTTAGTTGAAATCTAAAACCACCTGCGTGCTCATTATAAAGAGGGTAAGGAGTTGCAATCATAAAAAAGACCTTAATTTTTGCCAGGGTTTCTCACTTTATTTTTGTCGGTTATGGTTATGTTGCCTACTAGGGAAGACCCTAAGCTAGCTACCTTAGCTTGGTGGACACAGTGTTGAAAAACTTATGAATTTCGATCATTACGGTAGTTGAGAATATAATTTTGGATATCTTGGTTTTTATCTTTGTATAGAATGAATCTCATCATCTCATGTGAATGCCCAAATCATTAGAATGTATGAACTTAGTAGTAGGTTTTCATCGTCGAATACAGTTACTAATACCCTTTATTGGGTGAAATAGCTGGCCTGAAAATTTAAGGTTGCTCCATACCTAAACCCAAGGACCGAATCCTTACTTTGATTAAGGATGAATCACTCTTTCAAAAATCCCCACCTAGGCGCCAGAACGAGACTAATTGCTCCCTAGGCGTCCGCCTAGGTGGATGGCCGGCCGCCTAGCGCCTAACTTGGCCGACTGGACCGAGTTGGCAGCCAACTAGGCCGAATTTGGCCGAGTTAACTCACCCCAACATGGCAGAGTTAGCCGAGTTAACTCGACCGATCGACCTTGTTAATTTTATTATTATATTTATATATATTTAAACTTATTTATTTATATAAGTAAGAGAAGTAAGAAATATATATATATAATATGACATATATCCAAACACATAGAATTAACTTTTTGTCTTTTCTACTCAACCACACTTCATGTTACTTATTAGTACTCTTGATTGAAAGTCGAACTTGATGTGAATATGAGTGTGAGTTGCGTGGGAGAAGACTCACATGGAGGGTTTAGCCAGTCATCCGCTTCATTGTGCGCAGAAGGAGTCCAACTCACACCTTACTCCAACCTAAGAGTAGCCCTACTCCGAGAAGCGGCCCAACTCAAATAATATGAGGTAGGATTCGAACCTTCATCCTGCCACTCTACTCAATACCTGCCATGACTTGAAGCAAGGTGATCAACCACTATATTAGTTCCGGGACACCTGTTGAGTTCTTTTCATCATAGCAAATTACCAACTTTGAGTGTGAATGAATTTGGTGGGTTTCCTAACCTTTATACATAATCAGCAGACATTTAAGATCACCTGCGCATTATATTGTGTCTAAAAGATAAATTTATTTTACAACCATCTTTATATATACTATATATAAAACAGGTACGACGTTTCGCTATTTTCGTATGTTTGGATACAATTAAGATTCGAATGATTTCTTTTTTTGCTTTTTTGTTTGACATTGACATGGTATACAGAAGTTGATTGAATCATCACCCCAGATTCTTTATATAGCTTGCTGCAACAAGCTAAGAGGCCTCTTAATTGTTCCTTTAGAAAGGCCGGTTGCCACGGAAAGCATTATGGCTCATAAAGCACAGATGGGACGTGGAGCTCAGCTTCACTGTAGGCAATTGATTGCTTTAAGGATTCTAACATTTATTACTATGACAAATTATAACTTATAAGTTATAACTAGTAACGAAGAAATAATTATATTTATTTATATTTTTATAAAAATTAGCAATACATATTAATGATTAGAGGCTGAACTCAACTGTGCAAACTTCTCCCTAACAGATTGGGTGCTAAAATTAATGTGCGAACTATTAGTCCTCTATGACTAGAGTACAGTGTAGCCGGGCAGCTACAATATACGAGTTAATTAAATCCCATCAAATTTTTAGTGAACTCGATCAATTTGGAATGCAAATCTAGAATTGAGTCGTTTCATTGTTGTTAGTGTGTTTGAGTAAATTATATGCGAAGTATTTGTTGGATGGACATTTAAAGAATCAAATTTAGTATTTTGCCATTGGAATGTGACGATGACTCATTGCATATGTATAAGAAAATAAAATTATTTTACTACTAATTATAACTTTTATATTTTATTAATATAATGATAAGTCTTTAATCTTCAAAGATTTCGATCATATCTTGAAAAGCTAACCAAAAGGATCTTTGGGATGTTTCCCATAAGAAAAAAATGGTATTTAATGGACATGGTTGTAGACTATCCACTCTACTTACTATCTAATAATGTGATAATAACTTTTGGTTGTCTATATGTAACAACGCTTAATTTAGTGAGAAAGTATAACTTTATTAGTACAAAGCACATCTACTAAAATTATTGTGTAAGATTATAAAATTTCCAACATTATTTATTTATAGTTCATTAAATATTTAAATTCTGTGCGATGGGCTCAATCAAATTCGTGATTATTCAAGTATGAAAAATTATAATTCACCTACTCGGCCAAAATACTTTGTGTTCAGTTGGCACCTCTGTGACTCTTCTTGAGGAATCATATTAACTCTTTGAACTACAGAAAAATACTACCTTATAATAAAAAATAATTCACCTAGTCAAATATCCTTTCCGGGGCTTGTCAACTAATTTTAGATAGAAAATGATGTAACTACCTAATATTTTTGAAGTTTTACCTAATGGACCTTTAGTTTACCATGATTTGAGAGCCCTATATATACTTAATGGAGATGCCTTTTGAATTGAAAACGAAATATAAGGGTAATAAGTAAACAAATACAACTATTATTTTTATTTGTAAAAAATTATATATAGTACCTCATTTAAATCTTCTTGAAACGGCACCTTAGTTCGTTGTTGCAGTTGATCTTTCTTTATCAATTAATTAATTATTAATCTATATAAAAGTTAGCATCTGCTCCCAAAATCAGATCAATGCTTACCAATAGTGAGATGCTATAATATCAATTGTTGAATCAAACACTTATCATTACATAAAAAATTATATCTAGTAGTGAATGTTTAACCTTATTTTCTTATACGTTACAATAGTCAATAATGCACTTTGATGGCAGGATGTTAGACTTGACATTCCAAACCCTTACCCAATATGTGATCATGACATTAAGCTTGGATCGAATCTCCCACAATTCGACCTTCACATTTTAACAATCCAACCTCCTAACTATTGAGCATAATATATGTGTATATATATATGTGCGCGTGCGCACCAGCATGCAAGGTCTCAAGGTAAGTTTAAGTTCTTAATTCAGACAGAATACATTTTTCAATTAGCAAGGCCGCAAGGATATGGTTCTCACCAATACAAGTTTAAACTCTGATCTTTAGTTTAAACAGAATACATATTCAAAAGGATCTAATCCCTTCTTAATGATAGCTTGGCTATGTATTAAGTAATAGTTCTATACCACCATACCCCTTTAATTTAGTGTGTTATACTATCTGCTGTACCCATTACAAGTCAAGGAAATCCGTGATTTGCTCTGATATCAATTGTTAGATCAAACGCTTACTATGTCAAAAGTTATAACTAGTAGCAAAGGTACAATTTTAATTTATTTGCTTATACTTGCGTAGCAGTAAATGTTATTGTCTAATGACAAGATGTTGAACTTGACTCTCTAAATCACAGGCCAACATTACCTAATTTGGGTTAAACGCACATAGATAAATAGAAAACTAAGTAACATGCCCCGAAACGAGTGGCTAAGTAGGTAGAGTATGATTCTCGTACCTAAAGATCACGAGTTAGTTTGATTCTTGTCAACATCATATCATCTCGATCGAGTTTGTTCTTCTTAGTAAAATTAACATCTCCTGTGTAATTTGCGGACTATTACACGAGAAAATTAACAGACTATTACACAGGAGAACATATATATGGAAGACAAAACTGGTCATGTGATGAGTAGGGTCAAAACCATGCATGATGCCTGTTTAATATTCCTGGAGTTCATCATTAACATTGCTGCAACCAAAGGAGCTGAGCTGAGGAAAGCTAAGCTGTCGTACGTCTGTTTCTTTCTGTGTCTGTTTCTTCAATCAGGGTAAGTTTCAAGATTCAAATAATGCTGGCTGGCATATCTAATCCAAGTAAAAACTAGCTCGCAGCTTTCAATCTTTCCGTATTTGGTATATAGATACATGCCATCATCATCATTGTAATATAATCAAACTGGGCTATGGGTTATACTGACATGCACTTTCCTTTCCTTTCCTTAGCTTCTTCTTAACTCAAATTTCAATCTCATCTATCACACTTTAAAAATACTCTGATTTCCGACCACCTAAAAATACTCTGGATTCGAGAATTTTTGTTCCGTTTCTGATCTCTTATAACATACTTAGAAACCCTTCTCGGTATTACTAATCCAATCACCTAAAAGTAGTCAGAAATCAAGAATTTCTACTCCGTTTACAATCACTTCTAACATATACTTTGAAACCCTTATCGGTATTACCTATCCAATCATAAAAATAGTCAGAAATCAAGATTTTTTGCTACGTTTACAATCACTTTTAACATATTTAGAAACCCTTCTCGGTATTAATTACCAATCCAACCACCTAAAAGTACTCAAAAATTAAGAGTTTCTGCTCGGTCTACAACCACTTCTAATATATATACTTAGAAACCCTTCTCGGTATTACCAATCCAACCACCTAAAAATAGTCAAAAATCAAGAGTTTTTGCTAAGTTTACAACCACTTCTAAGTTCTAACATACGCATAATAAACCCTCCTTGATGTGATATTACTTACCAGGCCACCTGTCAAATAGTCAATATAATATTACCAACTACCAAGTCTATAGCTAGGGAATTATGGATCAAATCCGGCCAAGAAAGTGAGAAACCCCAATAATCTAGCAGTGCTCAATTAACTTCAATTCTTGAATTAAGTATTATGTTTTGTGGTGCTCAAAGCAAATTAAAGCTTGCAGACTTCAATAATTCATCTGTTCATCACAGTAAAACACATGTAGAGAACATGGAAAAGAGGAACAAACTAGCTAGGAATTAACCTAAGCTAAATACTTGGGTAACGTACAATAATAATGTTTGGTAGCTTGGCCAGATAATGCAATATGTAAGGAATATTTGAAGTGAGATATGGCCTAGAAAGTAGAAACGTGCCAAACTCAAAACAGTAACAGATGCTTGGTGAATAAGGGACATGGAAGCAAGTGCAAGAGGGAGAAATAGTTGCAGAATATTTCTAGGGATGAAAATGAAATGTGGGGACACTATCTGTGTTGGGTATTGGAACAAGTACAAGAATAGTCTGGAGTTTGGACTAGTTTCAACTGGAGGGAGGGATTGGAGACAGCAAACCCTAGGGAAATTGGAAAACCTAATTAAGAAAAAAGAATGGAGTTTCCAGCTAGTAATTCTTTCATTCCTGGCCTGGGATGAATATAATGCCTTCTGGATGGGTTTCCTTTATCTTTCCCTGTCTCTTTGTATCTTTTGTCCTCTCATCTGATCTGATCTGATGATTTTCTTCCTCAGTATTTAACCTGGGAAATTGCATACTGATTACTGAGTATTAGGTTTAGGGTGTGTTTGGTTCGTTGTAGATTGGATGACACTAGGTTAATTCCACTCTTGTGTAATAGCTTGCAACCCACACATGAGGGAGGAAATCCATGCATGTGCAACGAGCTTAACCGAGAGGGTATCAGCAAGAATCGAACTCATAATTTTTTGGTACAAGAATCATGCTCCATCTAATTACAATCATTATTGGGTGGACCAGACTATTAAATAATGCACATTCAATATAAAAATAATATACATTCAGTATAAAAATAATGTACATTATATTCAGGGGATGTACATTATTTGTGTACTGAATGTACATTATTTTTATAGTATAAAAATAATGTACATTCAGTACAAAAATAATGTATATTTAGTACATTAAAAATGTACACTTTATTATGGTCCACACAATAATTTGCCATCTAATTAGCCATGGGCCTGTATGTTTTATTATTATTGTATGAAAATTACATATTGAACCTCTGAGGCCGTTTGGTACTTCCCATTAATTAAATTCTCGGAAAAATGTTTCAAAAGAATATGTTTGATGGGAATAACCTTATGAGGAAAATTAATTAATGTGTTTAATTGGTGTTACCCTAGAAACATAACAATTTTTTTTGAGTTCTACTGACTCTGTTACAATGTAGTATCTGTTCATAGCTACTTTCTCAACCTACTGAAGCACAAAGAGTCAACAGATGCCTCCACTGAGGCTCGAACCCACTCCCTTCCATATGGGAGTGTACACCGGTGCTGCTTGATAACAATTAAATTACCAAAAAAATTAATTAACATATTTGGTCCTCCATTGAGGATCAATCTCATGACATCTCATTTAGGAAAGTCACTACATAATTAACACTTAACCACAAGATCATTGGCAATACAAACATTAAAAAAATAGAAGTAATCGAGAGTTCAATAAATTACTTGTAACCACAAGATCATTGGCAATACAAACATTAAAAAAATAGAAGTAATCGAGAGTTCAATAAATTACTTGTAAATTAATTAAGTATCCAAAAAGTAAACTCAAATTAATCAAATTATATGTAAAGTACTACACACACACACACGTTCTACATCGTTACGTAATGAATCATATTGCAAATTAGAATATATACAAAAAAATTTAACTACGTATTTGAATGTAAATTTCTTTGATAAACAATGTGTGATGGTGGGAGAGTTAATTTTTTTTATATTTATAAGAGACTTTTAACTTGACGCCAAAAAGAATAAATACATAATTGAATAAATTTAGTAGATTTTCAATTACCCAGAAAAAAGAATCATACCTCACTTAGGTGGTATTTACTTTCCTTGACATCACAAAATGTAATTTCGATTGACCCGAACTTCCTTAAGTAAAAAATTACACCAACTTAAGAATAATTTTTCTACATTTTAAATTTCTAGAACTTACTAAATGCCCTCTCGGAGTATTGAAAAGTTTAAATTATGTATGCAGTCATGCATCAACTTGCCCAAAAAATGAGCATTTTTGCAGCAGTGATGTTATTTTGAGTGGATATATACAATGAATATATGCCTCATCACAATCTCATACTATACAAATGATTGTGCTACCTACTATATATGTGGACTAACACGTTATATGAGAAATGATTGTGTTAGCTACTATATGGACTAACACGTTATATGAGAATGGCATGTAGGCTCAGCCCATAAAATCCTTTGTCGAAAGTTATACCGTGGACCATGGTCCACATTATAAAATAGAATACTGATATAAATATTTATTTATGTTTACTATATTAATAATTTATTTTTAAATTTTTTTTTAATACTACTAAAAATAAATATATAATACATTAAAAATAAATGTGTATTTAACTATTTAAAATGCATCTTGATATATAAATAGTGGTCTATAATATAATACTTTGGTGGGCAAATTTGTACGTAAGTTATGGTGTATTAGTGCCTCTAAATCTAGGGACAAAAATTACTATTGACACCAACTCAAGGTACGTACATGGCACGTGGCATATGGCCCTTGACTCGTTGCTCCAACCAGAATGATAGTCATAAACTATGGGTGGCCAAAACTACCAAGTGTCCATAAACAAAGAGCCAAAAGTGGGCCAGGTTAGGGCAAATCGTTGGTTTTGTATCAAACACGGAGTAATACTTTAGTTGCAATGTTCAGTGCTAACAAAAGTTTTAGAGTGCTATTTAAGGTGAGTGTTGTCATTGTAGTGATGAAGGGAGCAATCTATAGACAGCCCCAAAGAGTTTAATAATGTTTAGATAGAGTGAATCGTTATAAACAAATCAATAAACGTGCAGTGATGGCATGATTTTACATTGACTCACAAAAAATTGTGAGTTATTTGCTAGATAGAGGTCTAGAGGGACAGGTCTAATATTTTACTGTCCTGAATGCTAGCAACATGAGTTCACAACTATAACGTTGAACCCTAGTTTACATACAACGTACTATCAATACAACATGGAATGGGTAGTTTCTGTTAGGATCAAGCGTGCTTAATTATCACTATGTCAAGTCAAAAGTCCAAAAAGGTATAGCTTGCAGTGAAGACGTAACTTTATTTGTTTATACTGCCATTCTTTTCCAGCGATATGTGTTGGACTAGATCTTTCAAGCCTCCACTCAACAATCCCTAGCCACCAACTAGACTTAATTAGCTTGGCCCTTCTTCGGCTTCTACCCAACAGTTTCAAACTTTATATAATACACTCTACCGACATCCAAATCTCAATTACCTCCTCCGGTTGTTATCTTGTCACATGTTATTATTGTGTAATAACTCATAAATCAAACATGAAAGATAAACATGAAACATTGTAACAGAGTCAATAGTACTAAAAAAAAAAAAAAAAAAAAAACATGAAAGAAAATTTATACTAAAAAACGTACTCTGTGTAGAAAGCTAATTGAAAGGGTGAACTACACTCACTCTCGATATTCATGCACGAGAATCATACATTCTTGTCCCATACCCAAATTTAATCCAAGTTAAAGATGAGAGCCAATTGGGTGGCCAGCCAAACTCTAAAAGCTGAAGGCATGACATGACTCCAACCTTTCTCATTCACAGGCCGGGTAAGTGGACAACTGATCAAACAACTCTCTCTCTGTTTTTAATTGATTTTTAGCTCTGAATTGAAATGATTGGACATCAACTGGGGCCATTCCTTGTTCGTTTCTCATGTACTTCAATTCTTTCCCAGGCAACCAGCTCAAGGTAAACTATGAAGAATTAGTTAATTAGTTCATGTATGAATTAATATAATGCATTTGTTGTCTAGAAACAGCTGTTGGTTTATGCCATATATGGGTGCATGGGATTGTGGGAATAGTTCGATATGTATTATTGACATTATCGGGTCTAGTTGCACGAGTAATTGGTTAGAACTACTCATTACAGTAATAACTTTACTCTGTAGTAAACGAGATTACCCTCGAAACATAGAATCCTAAGCGTTTTTTAATGTCGACTATAAAAGTGGTTGTGAGTAACAATTGATTATGAAGAAGATATGATTGCTTTGGGATAAAAGATTCTTGAAAGGGACACTTAGATTACTATTAAAGGTGGGAAGGACTCTTGATGAGATCATGAAATGACTTGCTTCCCATCATGCAAGAATGCGTAAATGTAAAGTAGGGATCAAAGGGAATCGGATCATTTTTGCCAAAACCATCCATGGTTTTGGTGAGTTTTTGCTGAGTTTTTTTTTTTTTTTTTTTTTTTTTTTTTTTTTTTCAAATTGAAAAGAGGGGAAAGAGAAAAAATAAAATAAAAAATCATCAATTAGACTACAATGGAGCATTGTTTTTAGGAGAGAAAAAAGTTTAATCAAGTTGGTGAACTCGCGTGCTCGTTAGGTGTGTCTATATGATCTGATCAGTAAATTTCAATTCTTTCCTTTTCTCTTGATTGAAATATTTTCTTACAAAAAAAAATTCAAACTATTGTTATGATTAGAGCATCCTCATTAAGATAGTTACCTGCCGCTTGCCAAAAAAAAAAAAAGGTTGTGAGTAACAATTGATTATGAAGAAGATATGATTGCTTTGGGATAAAAGATTCTTGAAAGGGACACTTAGATTACTATTAAAGGTGGGAAGGACTCTTGATGAGATCATGAAATGACTTGCTTCCCATCATGCAAGAATGCGTAAATGTAAAGTAGGGATCAAAGGGAATCGGATCATTTTTGCCAAAACCATCCATGGTTTTGGTGAGTTTTTGCTGAGTTTTTTTTTTTTTTTTTTTTTTTTTTTTTTTTTTTTTNTTTTTTTTTTTTTGGCAAGCGGCAGGTAACTATCTTAATGAGGATGCTCTAATCATAACAATAGTTTGAATTTTTTTTGTAAGAAATATTTCAATCAAGAGAAAAGGAAAGAATTGAAATTTACTGATCAGATCATATAGACACACCTAACGAGCACGCGAGTTCACCAACTTGATTAAACTTTTTTCTCTCCTAAAAACAATGCTCCATTGTAGTCTAATTGATGATTTTTTATTTATTTTTTCTCTTTCCCTCTTTTCAATTTGAAAAAAAAAAAAAAAAAAAAAAAAAAAAAAAAAAACTCAGCAAAAACTCACCAAAACCATGGATGGTTTTGGCAAAAATGATCCGATTCCCTTTGATCCCTACTTTACATTTACGCATTCTTGCATGATGGGAAGCAAGTCATTTCATGATCTCATCAAGAGTCCTTCCACCTTTAATAGTAATCTAAGTGTCCCTTTCAAGAATCTTTTATCCCAAAGCAATCATATCTTCTTCATAATCAATTGTTACTCACAACCACTTTTATAGTCGACATTAAAAACGCTTAGGATTCTATGTTTCGAGGGTAATCTCGTTTACTACAGAGTAAAGTTATTACTGTAATGAGTAGTTCTAACCAATTACTCGTGCAACTAGACCCGATAATGTCAATAATACATATCGAACTATTCCCACAATCCCATGCACCCATATATGGCATAAACCAACAGCTGTTTCTAGACAACAAATGCATTATATTAATTCATACATGAACTAATTAACTAATTCTTCATAGTTTACCTTGAGCTGGTTGCCTGGGAAAGAATTGAAGTACATGAGAAACGAACAAGGAATGGCCCAGTTGATGTCCAATCATTCAATTCAGAGCTAAAAATCAATTAAAAACAGAGAGAGAGTTGTTTGATCAGTTGTCCACTTACCCGGCCTGTGAATGAGAAAGGTTGGAGTCATGTCATGCCTTCAGCTTTTAGAGTTTGGCTGGCACCCAATTGGCTCTCATCTTTAACTTGGATTAAATTTGGGTATGGGACAAGAATGTATGATTCTCGTGCATGAATATCGAGAGTGAGTGTAGTTCACCCTTTCAATTAGCTTTCTACACAGAGTACGTTTTTAGTATAAATTTTCTTTCATGTTTTTTTTTTTTTTTTTTAGTACTATTGACTCTGTTACAATGTTTCATGTTTATCTTTCATGTTTGATTTATGAGTTATTACACAATAATAACATGTGACAAGATAACAACCGGAGGAGGTAATTGAGATTTGGATGTCGGTAGAGTGTATTATATAAAGTTTGAAACTGTTGGGTAGAAGCCGAAGAAGGGCCAAGCTAATTAAGTCTAGTTGGTGGCTAGGGATTGTTGAGTGGAGGCTTGAAAGATCTAGTCCAACACATATCGCTGGAAAAGAATGGCAGTATAAACAAATAAAGTTACGTCTTCACTGCAAGCTATACCTTTTTGGACTTTTGACTTGACATAGTGATAATTAAGCACGCTTGATCCTAACAGAAACTACCCATTCCATGTTGTATTGATAGTACGTTGTATGTAAACTAGGGTTCAACGTTATAGTTGTGAACTCATGTTGCTAGCATTCAGGACAGTAAAATATTAGACCTGTCCCTCTAGACCTCTATCTAGCAAATAACTCACAATTTTTTGTGAGTCAATGTAAAATCATGCCATCACTGCACGTTTATTGATTTGTTTATAACGATTCACTCTATCTAAACATTATTAAACTCTTTTGGGCTGTCTATAGATGCTCCCTTCATCACTACAATGACAACACTCACCTTAAATAGCACTCTAAAACTTTGTTAGCACTGAACATTGCAACTAAAGTATTACTCCGTGTTTGATACAAAACCAACGATTTGCCTAACCTGGCCCACTTTTGGCTCTTTGTTTATGGACACTTGGTAGTTTTGGCCACCCATAGTTTATGACTATCATTCTGGTTGGAGCAACGAGTCAAGGCCATATGCCACGTGCCATGTACGTCCTTGAGTGGTGTCAATAGTAATTTTTGTCCCTAGATTTAGAGGCACTAATACACCATAACTTACGTACAAATTTGCCCACCAAAGTATTATATTATAAACCACATTATATATCAGATGCATTTTAAATAGTTAAATACACATTTATTTTTAATGTATTATATTTATTTTTAGTATATTAAAAAAAATTTAAAAATAAATATTATATAGTAACATAAAAATATTTATATCAGTATTGAAGAAGAAGAAGAGGATAGTTACCTGCCTTTTTATTTGTTTTTCCCCCTCTTTTCCACTTGACTTCCAAAAAAAAAAAAAACTGCTCAAAAAAGAAAAGAACAACTAATAATCTTAGCTTGCTCTAAACCAATATAAATCATGGTCACTATATGCCATGTGTATTTCGTGTGCAAAAGAAAATTTTTAAGAGAGATGAATTGAAAAAAGAAAAGAACAACTAATAATCTTGCTCTAAACCAATATAAATCATGGTCACTATATGCCACGTTGATTAGCTAATCTCTTACCTTTCATGGGCACTATATGCCACGTACCTTTTTTTGAGTATTGCTGAGGCTTGAACCCACTCCCATCATCCATGTGAGAGTATTAACCGGGACACAAAATGCCACTAGACCACAAGGTCTTTATAGTGTTAATTGACTGTAATTAATTGTCTCATGTAGAACATATATTTTAGTATAATGATAAATGATCGATAATTAGACAAAAGGTTCAAATTAAAGTTAAAGGTGATTTGAATTTGACACAAGACAAAAAACCAATGCCCTAGACTGGGTAGGTTAGAACTCGATCCAACTAATGATCCTTAATTTATAAGACATCATCTCATAAAATTCAATCAACACATCTAAATTAGAGATCAAGATTTAACTATTATGAACTGTTGTTAATGGAAGAAGACTCGGTCATATCGTGAATGGCAAATTATCTCACTCACTACTTCTTGCATGTTACAATCTTAGTTATTTACGCGTAAATATTGTACAAATCTCACCATCAACAAGTAACATAAATGTTGACAAACTTTCCATATATATATATATATATATAATATCCGGTTCTTAAGCATGCCTTAGGGGAGAACGTGAGAACTGTATTAATGCACTGCAATTACTTCATGAATACACCGCAATTATTCTAGCTTCGCCAAAGGTCTTCGTTTGTCCTAGCCTCTTGGAAATCAGGCATGCCTGAGAGTAGTTGTGGTACATTCATAAATAGTATATAATCTATGTGTGGGTGGGGATATAAGGGGTTAACCACAAAAACATATTAACTCCTAAATTTAAAAATGATGTTGAACCAACCCAATGACCCTTCCTCTCCATGTGAGTTTAAGATTGATTTTGACAGGTTCTCAAGACATCTCAACATCTCACGGATTCAATATATAGCTTTCACAATCAACTTATGAGTTGTCATATTTTGTCACTAAAGATATTATGAATTCCATTTCTCAATCATTTCGTATCCATCCATCAATCCGTTACGCTCTTCAATTAAGCATCACAATTCATAAGATGTATAAATAATATAATATCTTTAAACCTTACCCTAGAAGACCTAAATGGCATTTCAAATCATAAATTTGGTTTCATTATATCATTTATCAACGAAAAGATATTGCATAGGAGAAAAGTACATTGAGGAGCAATAGATAAACCGATTTTCATGGATCTAATTTTGGTAGCAAAAGAAAAATAAAAATAGATTGGGTATTGTATTGGAATAAGTAGGAGTTTTTGTCGTTTTGTTTGCCGACGAAAAATCCGACAAAATCCGAAAACGTCAAGCTCAGGTCAGGTGCGATCTCCTCTTTCTTTTGGTGTTGTTCCAACAACAAAAGAATGGGTTGAAGGCTTGAAGCATCTTTAACTTTATATACTCTACTTTGGATGATATTTATAATGGGGAATATTTTCATTGCTTCATCATTGCATTGGGACCGTTTCATTACTTTCTTGTATGGAAAATGTGAAATCCCTTAGGTCTTGAGTCTCACATTTTACCTCTACAAAATTGTGAATGAATTACATTATACTCATTCAGCGATCCTTTAAGCGAGATAATTTTTTTTTTTTTTTTTTTTTTTTTCAAATTGAAAAGAGGGGAAAGAGAAAAAATAAAATAAAAAATCATCAATTAGACTACAATGGAGCATTGTTTTTAGGAGAGAAAAAAGTTTAATCAAGTTGGTGAACTCGCGTGCTCGTTAGGTGTGTCTATATGATCTGATCAGTAAATTTCAATTCTTTCCTTTTCTCTTGATTGAAATATTTTCTTACAAAAAAAAATTCAAACTATTGTTATGATTAGAGCATCCTCATTAAGATAGTTACCTGCCGCTTGCCAAAAAAAAAAAAATGAAGAAGAAGAAGAGGATAGTTACCTGCCTTTTTATTTGTTTTTCCCCCTCTTTTCCACTTGACTTCCAAAAAAAAAAAAAAACTGCTCAAAAAAGAAAAAGAACAACTAATAATCTTAGCTTGCTCTAAACCAATATAAATCATGGTCACTATATGCCATGTGTATTTTCGTGTGCAAAAGAAAATTTTTAAGAGAGATGAATTGAAAAAAGAAAAAGAACAACTAATAATCTTGCTCTAAACCAATATAAATCATGGTCACTATATGCCACGTTGATTAGCTAATCTCTTACCTTTCATGGGCACTATATGCCACGTACCTTTTTTTGAGTATTGCTGAGGCTTGAACCCACTCCCATCATCCATGTGAGAGTATTAACCGGGACACAAAATGCCACTAGACCACAAGGTCTTTATAGTGTTAATTGACTGTAATTAATTGTCTCATGTAGAACATATATTTTAGTATAATGATAAATGATCGATAATTAGACAAAAGGTTCAAATTAAAGTTAAAGGTGATTTGAATTTGACACAAGACAAAAAACCAATGCCCTAGACTGGGTAGGTTAGAACTCGATCCAACTAATGATCCTTAATTTATAAGACATCATCTCATAAAATTCAATCAACACATCTAAATTAGAGATCAAGATTTAACTATTATGAACTGTTGTTAATGGAAGAAGACTCGGTCATATCGTGAATGGCAAATTATCTCACTCAACTACTTCTTGCATGTTACAATCTTAGTTATTTACGCGTAAATATTGTACAAATCTCACCATCAACAAGTAACATAAATGTTGACAAACTTTCCATATATATATATATATATATAATATCCGGTTCTTAAGCATGCCTTAGGGGAGAACGTGAGAACTGTATTAATGCACTGCAATTACTTCATGAATACACCGCAATTATTCTAGCTTCGCCAAAGGTCTTCGTTTGTCCTAGCCTCTTGGAAATCAGGCATGCCTGAGAGTAGTTGTGGTACATTCATACAATAGTATATATATCTATGTGTGGGTGGGGATATAAGGGGGTTAACCACAAAAACATATTAACTCCTAAATTTAAAAATGATGTTGAACCAACCCAATGACCCTTCCTCTCCATGTGAGTTTAAGATTGATTTTGACAGGTTCTCAAGACATCTCAACATCTCACGGATTCAATATATAGCTTTCACAATCAACTTATGAGTTGTCATATTTTGTCACTAAAGATATTATGAATTCCATTTCTCAATCATTTCGTATCCATCCATCAATCCGTTACGCTCTTCAATTAAGCATCACAATTCATAAGATGTATAAATAATATAATATCTTTAAACCTTACCCTAGAAGACCTAAATGGCATTTCAAATCATAAATTTGGTTTCATTATATCATTTATCAACGAAAAGATATTGCATAGGAGAAAAGTACATTGAGGAGCAATAGATAAACCGATTTTCATGGATCTAATTTTGGTAGCAAAAGAAAAATAAAAATAGATTGGGTATTGTATTGGAATAAGTAGGAGTTTTTGTCGTTTTGTTTGCCGACGAAAAATCCGACAAAATCCGAAAACGTCAAGCTCAGGTCAGGTGCGATCTCCTCTTTCTTTTGGTGTTGTTCCAACAACAAAAGAATGGGTTGAAGGCTTGAAGCATCTTTAACTTTATATACTCTACTTTGGATGATATTTATAATGGGGGAATATTTTCATTGCTTCATCATTGCATTGGGACCGTTTTCATTACTTTTCTTGTATGGAAAATGTGAAATCCCTTAGGTCTTGAGTCTCACATTTTACCTCTACAAAAATTGTGAATGAATTACATTATACTCATTCAGCGATCCTTTAAGCGAGATAATTAATACATAATGCTGACAAAAAAAATTCATCCCTTATAAAAAAGTGAAATTTCACATTACAACTGTCAGTGTTCGATCATAGGGTGCAAGAATCAATTTCACATTTTCGAGTCTTGTCTAGACAAATCTTGTTTGGATATAAACTTCCCTATAAACCGTTATTTGGGAATTGGGATAATTGATTGTATTAACAAATAATAACAATAACTATTGGTCAATGTTTCCCAAGGCCCCATTTAGTTGGATTTAATAAAGCCCAATATTTTGGAAACTTTGGTTTCATAAAGGCCTTCAAATTTTGGTGGGCCAAAATAATGAAATATCATATGAGGACCTTTGAACACCTGCAAACTCTGAGCATATTGTAATGATATGTCATTCAAGTAATTAACGACCCTTTTTAACTCTCTATAAGTATGACCTAACTCCCATAACTCTTTCTTTAAAATTCAATTCAAATTCACATACAGTATACTCTACATTCACATACACTATACTCTACATTCACAATTTGTAAACTCCACATTCACACATTACAGGATTATATGTTTAGTAACTATATTACCACTGTTATGCATTCACACATTCAAAACTCTATATTCAGAGGTCCTATACTCCACATTCACGACTTGAGAACTCCACATTCACACATTACAGGGCTACAAGTTGCTAGAACTTCTTAACTCTATTACAGATTCACACATGCATAACTCTACATTCACGATTTCTATACTCCATATTCACAATTTGAAACCTCCACATCCACACATTTCTGGGCAACTCTACATACACACAATCATAAATCTACATTCACGATTTCTATACTCTACATTCACACTTTGAAACCTCTACATTCACACATTTTTGGACAACTCTATATTCAGCAATATGTTTACTAATTAAAAAAAAAAAAAAAAAAAAAAGACAAAAACAACGTAGTTTTGGACCCAGGTCCACCTTGCAAGGTGGACCTGGGTCCACAGCATAATTTGCCGTAATGGAAATTAAATACCCATAATAGCATCCAATACAATGATTTTACATAGTTTTTGCAGTTTTTACATCTAGGTGGAAGAAATAAAATCTCCCCGCCCTGGTGTATTTTTGATCTGGTTGCTTTTTAATATATGGTTGTTTTGATTTTCAAAAAAAAAAAACGATTTTTCTCTCGCCTCTTTAGCGAGCCGTTTTCCTCTCTGTCTTTAGGGTTTTGTTTTCTTTGCTTGTCAATGGCTTCTATCAACCACGTTGACATCTCAAACATGTGTGCAAATCTTACTCTTGCTGATGTTGATGAGGAGGATGTATCCATGCAACTTCCTAACGTTCAGATCAACGATGTCTCTGAGGAAGTAAGTTATTATGCAGTAGGAAGAGTTGTAACCAACAAACCGATAAAGTTCCTGTTCTTTCAAGACACCATGGCTATGGTGTGGCAGCCGGCAATGGGAGTGACGATGCGACAACTTCAACCACAACGTTTTTTGATCTGTTTTTATCATGAAACTGATCTAGCTAGAATATTGGGTGATGGACCATGGTCATACGAACAAAATCTTCTGATCTTGCATAAGCTTCAACCGGGAGACGATCCTGAAACCATACCAATAAACCATACTGAGTTCTGGATTCAGATCCACTCCCTGCCTTTTGGACTTATATCTGCTATGGTTGTTTCGGCCATAGGAGGTTATCTAGGGACACTTATTCAGACTGATGAGAGGAACTTTGATGGTTCCATGAGAACTTATTACCGGGTGCGGGTGGCTATTGATGTTACTAAACCCTTGAAAAAACAGATGAAATTGAAAAAAGATAACGGGACGTGGGCTGTTGTTGATTTCCGATATGAGAGGTTGCCGACTTTCTGCTTTATATGTGGCATCATTGGACATGGAGACAGAGTCTGCCCAAAGATTGTTCAAGGGATTGATGTTAAAGCTGAGAAACCATTCGGAATATGGCTCCGAGCGGGATAGTGAACGCAAAGATTGGAAGGCGCCTGGATTCTTTTCTACTGCTTCATCTATGGGAAGTGGTAGCAGCGAAAATCACATGGACCGAATGGATGGTCGAGAACTGGCAGTGATAAATAACAGTACCTGTGTGCAAGTTCCTGATCTGGTGGTTGTTGAACCAAAGAGAAAACGAGTTAATACTGGCAATGCTAAGGAGGATACGAACCTGAATGATATGGAATGTGAGATGGATGTTTCAAAAAACGGGCAGATGGTGGGACTTGCGTCGCAAGCCCGCCTAGAATTATGAGTCTTCTATCTTGGAATTGCCGAGGGCTTGGCAACCCAGTGGCAATTCGAGTATTAGCGGATCTTATCCGCAGTAAGAAGCCGAAAATTGTGTTTTTGATGGAGACTTTTGTTGGTAAGAACAAGATGGAACCTATTCGAGTACAGTTGGGTTTTCGAAGCATGTTTGTTGTTGATGCGGTTGGTCATAAGGGAGGTTTAGCACTGTTATGGGATGAGAGCGTTTAAGTCGAGGTCACAGGGTACTCGAATAATCATATTGATACGTCAGTTGTTCTTGACGTGGGCAGCCCCCAGTGGCGGTTCACGGGATATTATGGTTTCCCGGAGAGACATCGTAGACGGGAAGCTTGGAATATGTTGAGAACGTTAGCTGGTCTTAGTTCTCTTCCCTGGGTGGTAATGGGGGACTTTAATGATATGTTACACCATTTTGAGAAGAAAGGGCGTGTTCCTCATCCAGATTGGTTGATATCGGTGTAAGAATAAATAGGAAGCATATAGGATCTAACCTCCAGTCATAGTTGATTGTTTGTTGATGCCTGAACTGCTGCAAAAGAGTTTTTGTCTCTCACTTTCACAACCCTCTTAGATGGTGTATGAGTCTTAATGTTGTGCAGTGAGAGGATTATAGAGCCTTTATATAGATGCAGTCCATCAATGCACTATTCCAATTATTTCCTACTGTTTAACTGTTTGCACCACTTATGAACAGGAAAATGGCCTTTCATTATAATGACCTTTCAGAAATCATAGTGGGATTCAATATCTTAATAATGAGATAATGAATCCCTGATTTTAAAGGGATAGTGGATCCATGTTTTCTGCTAGTGGATCTACTTTCCTAATGAAAGTGACATTTATCTAACATTCTCCCACTTGGTGCAAACATCAAACTCAAAGTACAAGATAACACTAACCATAATGATATGTCCTCATTAGTGCGAGTAGTATCCATTATGATCAAATGTAAATTGCCTTCAAGCACTTAATTAGGAAATAAAACTTAATGAAATAAACCATTAGTTTATTTCTAATCCAACTGAAGTATTTTCTCAATAAATTAAAGTGTACACACTTGAGAAAATTTCCAAATGCAAAAGAATTTCATTAAAACTGAATGTATATATATACAAATTACAAAGTGGACGAAAGTCCCATTTTTTCAACAAGATCCTTGAATTTAAATGGAGGCATGCCTTTAGTCAAAGGATCTGCTAGCATCAACTCAGTACTAATATGCTGAATGACCACAATTCTCTCTTTAATGCGCTCCCTGATAGCTAAAAACTTAATGTCGATGTGTTTACTTCGACTTCCACTTTTATTATTTTTAGCTAGGAAGACAGCAGCTGAGTTATCACAGTAAACTTTTAACGGCTTAGATATAGAATCCATGATTCTAAGCCCAGAGATGAAATTCTTTAGCCATACACCTTGTGAAGTTGCCTCAAAGCATGAAACAAACTCGGCTTCCATGGTAGAAGTGGCAATTAAAGTTTGTTTAACACTTCTCCATGATATAGCCCCACCGGCCATGATAAAGATGTACCCTGATGTTGATTTTCGTGAATCAACACAACCGGCAAAGTCTGAATCAGAATACCCAATGACGTCCAATAGATCCGTTTGCTTAAACACAAGCATATGATCTTTGGTACCCTTAAGATACCGCATAACCTTCTTTGCAGCTCTCCAGTGGTCTAAACCCGGATTACTTTGATATCGACCTAGCATTCCCACAGCAAAGGCAATGTCCGGTCTGGTACAGACTTGGACATAACCAAGACTACCAACAACTGAAGCATATGAAATATCCTTCATGGATTCTCTTTCAAAATCATTCTTTGGACATTGATCCAAACTCAACTTATCTCCCTTCGCAATAGGAGCAACACTTGGTGAGCAATCCTTCATCCGAAATCTTTCTAAAATTTTGTTAATATAGGCTTCTTGTGATAGACCCAAAACACCACGTGATCTATCTCTATGGATCTTTATGCCAATGACATAAGATGCCTCGCCCATATCCTTCATATCAAAATTATTAGAAAGAAATTGCTTCACCTCATGTAGCATCCCTTTNTGGCTCCGAGCGGGATAGTGAACGCAAAGATTGGAAGGCGCCTGGATTCTTTTCTACTGCTTCATCTATGGGAAGTGGTAGCAGCGAAAATCACATGGACCGAATGGATGGTCGAGAACTGGCAGTGATAAATAACAGTACCTGTGTGCAAGTTCCTGATCTGGTGGTTGTTGAACCAAAGAGAAAACGAGTTAATACTGGCAATGCTAAGGAGGATACGAACCTGAATGATATGGAATGTGAGATGGATGTTTCAAAAAACGGGCAGATGGTGGGACTTGCGTCGCAAGCCCGCCTAGAATTATGAGTCTTCTATCTTGGAATTGCCGAGGGCTTGGCAACCCAGTGGCAATTCGAGTATTAGCGGATCTTATCCGCAGTAAG
The DNA here is from genome assembly GCF_003576645.1 of Ipomoea triloba. NCBI lineage: Eukaryota > Viridiplantae > Streptophyta > Magnoliopsida > Solanales > Convolvulaceae > Ipomoea > Ipomoea triloba. Next base: position 1,943,850 of record NC_044926.1, on the reverse strand, counting down.
AAGCCGAAAATTGTGTTTTTGATGGAGACTTTTGTTGGTAAGAACAAGATGGAACCTATTCGAGTACAGTTGGGTTTTCGAAGCATGTTTGTTGTTGATGCGGTTGGTCATAAGGGAGGTTTAGCACTGTTATGGGATGAGAGCGTTTAAGTCGAGGTCACAGGGTACTCGAATAATCATATTGATACGTCAGTTGTTCTTGACGTGGGCAGCCCCCAGTGGCGGTTCACGGGATATTATGGTTTCCCGGAGAGACATCGTAGACGGGAAGCTTGGAATATGTTGAGAACGTTAGCTGGTCTTAGTTCTCTTCCCTGGGTGGTAATGGGGGACTTTAATGATATGTTACACCATTTTGAGAAGAAAGGGCGTGTTCCTCATCCAGATTGGTTGATATCGGTGTAAGAATAAATAGGAAGCATATAGGATCTAACCTCCAGTCATAGTTGATTGTTTGTTGATGCCTGAACTGCTGCAAAAGAGTTTTTGTCTCTCACTTTCACAACCCTCTTAGATGGTGTATGAGTCTTAATGTTGTGCAGTGAGAGGATTATAGAGCCTTTATATAGATGCAGTCCATCAATGCACTATTCCAATTATTTCCTACTGTTTAACTGTTTGCACCACTTATGAACAGGAAAATGGCCTTTCATTATAATGACCTTTCAGAAATCATAGTGGGATTCAATATCTTAATAATGAGATAATGAATCCCTGATTTTAAAGGGATAGTGGATCCATGTTTTCTGCTAGTGGATCTACTTTCCTAATGAAAGTGACATTTATCTAACATTCTCCCACTTGGTGCAAACATCAAACTCAAAGTACAAGATAACACTAACCATAATGATATGTCCTCATTAGTGCGAGTAGTATCCATTATGATCAAATGTAAATTGCCTTCAAGCACTTAATTAGGAAATAAAACTTAATGAAATAAACCATTAGTTTATTTCTAATCCAACTGAAGTATTTTCTCAATAAATTAAAGTGTACACACTTGAGAAAATTTCCAAATGCAAAAGAATTTCATTAAAACTGAATGTATATATATACAAATTACAAAGTGGACGAAAGTCCCATTTTTTCAACAAGATCCTTGAATTTAAATGGAGGCATGCCTTTAGTCAAAGGATCTGCTAGCATCAACTCAGTACTAATATGCTGAATGACCACAATTCTCTCTTTAATGCGCTCCCTGATAGCTAAAAACTTAATGTCGATGTGTTTACTTCGACTTCCACTTTTATTATTTTTAGCTAGGAAGACAGCAGCTGAGTTATCACAGTAAACTTTTAACGGCTTAGATATAGAATCCATGATTCTAAGCCCAGAGATGAAATTCTTTAGCCATACACCTTGTGAAGTTGCCTCAAAGCATGAAACAAACTCGGCTTCCATGGTAGAAGTGGCAATTAAAGTTTGTTTAACACTTCTCCATGATATAGCCCCACCGGCCATGATAAAGATGTACCCTGATGTTGATTTTCGTGAATCAACACAACCGGCAAAGTCTGAATCAGAATACCCAATGACGTCCAATAGATCCGTCTGCTTAAACACGAGCATATGATCTTTGGTACCCTTAAGATACCGCATAACCTTCTTTGCAGCTCTCNAGAATACCCAATGACGTCCAATAGATCCGTTTGCTTAAACACAAGCATATGATCTTTGGTACCCTTAAGATACCGCATAACCTTCTTTGCAGCTCTCCAGTGGTCTAAACCCGGATTACTTTGATATCGACCTAGCATTCCCACAGCAAAGGCAATGTCCGGTCTGGTACAGACTTGGACATAACCAAGACTACCAACAACTGAAGCATATGAAATATCCTTCATGGATTCTCTTTCAAAATCATTCTTTGGACATTGATCCAAACTCAACTTATCTCCCTTCGCAATAGGAGCAACACTTGGTGAGCAATCCTTCATCCGAAATCTTTCTAAAATTTTGTTAATATAGGCTTCTTGTGATAGACCCAAAACACCACGTGATCTATCTCTATGGATCTTTATGCCAATGACATAAGATGCCTCGCCCATATCCTTCATATCAAAATTATTAGAAAGAAATTGCTTCACCTCATGTAGCATCCCTTTATTATTTGTTGCAAGTAAAATGTCGTCCACATATAAAACAAGAAAACATATTTTACTCTCACTTACCTTTTGGTATATACAATTATCTATTGGACTTTCAACAAAACCATATGAAGAAATAATCCCATCAAATTTTATATACCATTGGCGGGAGGCTTGTTTTAATCCGTAAATGGACTTCTTGAGCTTGCAAACCAAATGCTCACCTTTACTAGAAGAGAAACCTTCAGGTTGTTTCATATAAACCTCCTCTTCTAGATCACCGTTAAGGAATGCTATTTTCACATCCATTTGTTGCAGTTCAAAATTGAAGTGTGCAACTAAAGCCAAAATGATACGAAGTGAATCTTTCTTTGACACAGGAGAAAATGTCTCTGTGTAATCGATTCCTTCTTGCTGAGTGAATCCTTTAGCAACAAGTCTAGCCTTGTATCTTTCAATGTTGCCTAATGAGTCTCTTTTGGTTTTATAGACCCATTTACAGCCAATAGCCTTGGCATCATTAGGCAACTCTACAAGGTTCCAAACATCATTGCTCCGTATGGAACTCATTTCATCTTTCATGGCTTCATACCATAAATCAGATTCCTTACAACTTATGGCTTGTGAAAAGGTTTCAGGATCATTTGTTTCTCCAACATTGCTTTCTTGTAAATACACTATATAATCACTAGGAATTGCCGATTTTCTAATTCGAGTAGATCTTCTTAATGCTGGACTACCTTCTCTTTGAAGAGTTGATGGTTCAACTTCCGCTTCAGGAATTTCCTGAATTGGTTGATCTACTGGAATAATCTCAGCATTTTGTGGAATTTCATCAATAGGTTGTTCAATACCCGTGTGATCCTGAGGGGTATTTTGATCTATTATCAACCTATCTAATGATGTAGAAGGATGGAGTTCATTATGTTCTTGAGTAGGAATTAAATCCTTGAATCGATCCCTCCCACTAATCAAATCATCTCAAGAAATTTGGCATTTCTTGATTCCACAAACCTAGTAGAATGAGATGGACAGTAAAATTTGTAACCATTCGAGGACTGTGCGTATCCAACAAAGAAACCACTTATAGTTCTCGGGTCCAACTTCTTTTCTTGTGGGTTATATATACGCACTTCAGACGGACATCCCTAAACACACATATGTTGCAAACTCGGTTTCCAACCTTTAAACAATTCAAAAGGTGTCTTTGGGACAACCTTAGTTGGAACACGGTTTAATATATACGTAGCCGTTTTCAGTGCTTCAATCCACAAGAACTTAGGAAGTTTTGAGTTGCTAAGCATACTTCTGACCATGTCAAGAAGTGTTCGGTTTCTTCTTTTAGCAACACCATTTTGGTCCGGAGAACCAGGCATGGTGTATTGGGCAACAATCTCATGTTCTTGAAGAAACTTAGCAAAAGGACCAGGTGTTTGTCCATTTTCAGTGTATCTACCATAATATTCACCACCTCTATCTGATCTTACTATTTGTATTCGCTTTCCATATTGGTTCTCAACTTCAGCCTTAAAAGTTTTGAAGGCATCCAATGATTCATACTTATTAGAAAGCAAATACNAGAATACCCAATGACGTCCAATAGATCCGTTTGCTTAAACACAAGCATATGATCTTTGGTACCCTTAAGATACCGCATAACCTTCTTTGCAGCTCTCCAGTGGTCTAAACCCGGATTACTTTGATATCGACCTAGCATTCCCACAGCAAAGGCAATGTCCGGTCTGGTACAGACTTGGACATAACCAAGACTACCAACAACTGAAGCATATGAAATATCCTTCATGGATTCTCTTTCAAAATCATTCTTTGGACATTGATCCAAACTCAACTTATCTCCCTTCGCAATAGGAGCAACACTTGGTGAGCAATCCTTCATCCGAAATCTTTCTAAAATTTTGTTAATATAGGCTTCTTGTGATAGACCCAAAACACCACGTGATCTATCTCTATGGATCTTTATGCCAATGACATAAGATGCCTCGCCCATATCCTTCATATCAAAATTATTAGAAAGAAATTGCTTCACCTCATGTAGCATCCCTTTATTATTTGTTGCAAGTAAAATGTCGTCCACATATAAAACAAGAAAACATATTTTACTCTCACTTACCTTTTGGTATATACAATTATCTATTGGACTTTCAACAAAACCATATGAAGAAATAATCCCATCAAATTTTATATACCATTGGCGGGAGGCTTGTTTTAATCCGTAAATGGACTTCTTGAGCTTGCAAACCAAATGCTCACCTTTACTAGAAGAGAAACCTTCAGGTTGTTTCATATAAACCTCCTCTTCTAGATCACCGTTAAGGAATGCTATTTTCACATCCATTTGTTGCAGTTCAAAATTGAAGTGTGCAACTAAAGCCAAAATGATACGAAGTGAATCTTTCTTTGACACAGGAGAAAATGTCTCTGTGTAATCGATTCCTTCTTGCTGAGTGAATCCTTTAGCAACAAGTCTAGCCTTGTATCTTTCAATGTTGCCTAATGAGTCTCTTTTGGTTTTATAGACCCATTTACAGCCAATAGCCTTGGCATCATTAGGCAACTCTACAAGGTTCCAAACATCATTGCTCCGTATGGAACTCATTTCATCTTTCATGGCTTCATACCATAAATCAGATTCCTTACAACTTATGGCTTGTGAAAAGGTTTCAGGATCATTTGTTTCTCCAACATTGCTTTCTTGTAAATACACTATATAATCACTAGGAATTGCCGATTTTCTAATTCGAGTAGATCTTCTTAATGCTGGACTACCTTCTCTTTGAAGAGTTGATGGTTCAACTTCCGCTTCAGGAATTTCCTGAATTGGTTGATCTACTGGAATAATCTCAGCATTTTGTGGAATTTCATCAATAGGTTGTTCAATACCCGTGTGATCCTGAGGGGTATTTTGATCTATTATCAACCTATCTAATGATGTAGAAGGATGGAGTTCATTATGTTCTTGAGTAGGAATTAAATCCTTGAATCGATCCCTCCCACTAATCAAATCATCTCAAGAAATTTGGCATTTCTTGATTCCACAAACCTAGTAGAATGAGATGGACAGTAAAATTTGTAACCATTCGAGGACTGTGCGTATCCAACAAAGAAACCACTTATAGTTCTCGGGTCCAACTTCTTTTCTTGTGGGTTATATATACGCACTTCAGACGGACATCCCCAAACACGCATATGTTGCAAACTCGGTTTCCAACCTTTAAACAATTCAAAAGGTGTCTTTGGGACAGCCTTAGTTGGAACACGGTTTAATATATA